>NC_059326.1:141852500-142032500 GCF_018350155.1 Leopardus geoffroyi
TTCATAGAAAGAAAAAGAAAGGGCCGTTTCCAGGGGCTAGGAAGAGGAAGCAACGGGGAATTGTTTAATGAGTACAGAGTTTCAGCTTTGTAAGATAAAAAAAATTCTGGAGATTGGTTGTACAACAGTGTGAATATACTTAACACTACACTTAAAAATGGTTAAGATAGTGAACTTTGTTACATGTATTTTACAATTTAAAAAAAAAATAAAAAGGAGTCAAGAAGCCTTTCTTCCTCTCTCCCCCCTTTCCTTCCTTCCTTCCTTCCTTCCTTCCTTCCTTCCTTCCTTCCTTCCTTCTCTCTCTCACATCCATCCTTTATTTCACTACCTCTTTCTTTTCCCTCCTTCCTTTTCTTCCCCTTCTTTATTTCTTGTCACCTAGTAAAATATGAATACAATCTTGAGGGTAAAAGATTCCAGCCATATACAAGTGATAATCCTACTTCATTCTCCTCCCAAGACACAACCACTCTGCCACATGATAGACATTTTCCCAGCCCTTTATCTGTGGATTTTCATATATATGCAGGCAAGTACACATAGACACCCATGTACACATACACATATATTCTTATATATTTAACTGAATATTTATCAATTTATACATATCGGCATTCAATTTAAATGGCACTCCACTTTACCTACTGCTCTGGGCTTACTTTTTTGCTTGAAGATTTTTAAGGTTGGTTCTACCCTACAGGATTTCTTCAGGATGAGGTCCCTGTAAGTGGACTCTGTTGACTCCACCATGCCTGCACATCCTAGAGCAGAGTATACCAATAGTTTCTGAAGGTGCCTTCTGGCTCCACAGGTGGAAAGAACACAATGGTTCTACCACCAGATCTTTCATGGCTGAGCTGAAACTTCAAAGTCTGTACACTCAGCAGCATGGCACCATGACCGCCAGAGCCAGATAACTGGCGGCAAAAGTGTTTTCTGCTGAAAGCTACCCATTTCCATCAGAGCAGTGGGCTCTAGAACAAAATATTGCCTACTACCACACAGGTTGGTGGAGATAGGGAAATGGTAATCAGAGAAAGGGAGCAACTGGGAGCCAAAGGGCAAGTAATATGTGGGAAGAATTATCAGACAGGCTTTACCACCTTTATAAAATATGAACAACTGTATTGATCTGAGAAAAAACCCTCACCCTTTTAGCCTTTTATAAATTGAGATGATAGCACTGTTATGCATTAAAAGATGTTATCAGTCCCAAAGAGCAAGTATGGCCTTACACCAACTAATATCTGCTAGAATGTACCTGACTGCATTGGAAATGTTGCAGCAGATTGGTATAGCCGGGAATAATGAACCGCTGCACCCCATTGAAATGTAATTACACAGCCCTCTTGTTCTTAAACCTATAAGGTGAAAGAAAGATGAATAGTGAAAGTAAAAACCGCTGACCCTTCAAAGTTTAATTTACGTTATGCATTCGCTCGCCCTTCTGATAGGTTTTAGAAAGGTCATAATTTAGGGTATTTTGCAGTTGATAAATGATCTGTATGTTTGTGTTCACACGCACCGATTGATTTGTTATAGCCAAAATATTGTTTCTATAACAGCCCAAGGGCCCTTAACTAGACAAACGGTGAACCAGAATCCAAGGGGAGGCACAGGGAAATCTGGGCCTGCCCAGAAGGGGCTGGCCTTTGCCCAGGGACTCCAGGATGATGGAGTGGAGGGCGTGGGTGAGGATGCAAGGGCGAAATTGTGGGAGGAGGAGGTGGTGGCCAGAGCAGATGGAGCAGCGGCCTTGGCTCTTGGCAGCCCGTGGTCCTGGTCTCTTCAACCTTCTCCACCCGGCGTGGGTGGCTTCCACTGCAGTCGAAGCAAGTCTTGTCAAGACTTTCAAGTTGAGCTCCCTTTGGTGCAGAGTAAGCCAGCAGGGTTGTTAGGGCAATTTTCCCACCTTTCCAGCCTTGGAAGAGGCTCCTGTTTCCGGGCCCAGTTGATGCATTATGCATCAGGGCTGCCTGCAACTGACAGCCCCTCAGCCAACGTCGACTTGAAAAGCAATGGTGCTAATCAAAGCCGACACATTTGAATGTCCAGACACACACACAGAGAAATTTACTAATCAAAAAGTGTATTTCCTAGGGCTGTCTCCAGAGAAATCCGCGGGAAGAAATTGGAATAATTTATTAGCTTACAAGTTTTCGTTGACAGTTAGCCCAAAGCTATTTATCTCTGTAATAGAGAACGTCTCCAATGTGGCAAAATTGACCAAATCAAACAGCTTTGATCAGAAAATGAATCTGGCAAGCCTGCCTGTCGGAGGGTCCCAGGAGAAAGGGGGGAAACAAACAAAAAGATTTAACAAGTGGTCAATAGGAGAAAGAGAGCAAGAGAAAAGGATTTGGGAGAAGAAAAGAGCCAGGGAGGAGGAGGCAGAAAAAGAATTTTGCAAAGCCACAGCCCCAGCTCTGGAATGAATTGTTGAAGAAATAAATGATGTTTCACATCATAACATTTAACATGGTGCTTGTGCATTATCTGAGTCCTGCAGCCCAAACTGAGATGTGATTTTTATGGTAACAAGATGATGACAAACTACAGAGGGAAGGGGCTTGCTGTCAGTGGTGGCGGTGAGGAAATAAGCACAGGAAACCCCGAGCAATGACTCTAGCTCTGATGGCCCCAAGATCAGCATTAACCCATTTCTAGAAGGTAACGATGATGCTGATTTTTAAACTTCTGCCTCAGGGAGGACCAGGTGCTTGCCCATCAAGTACCAAGTTGGACTCAGGCATGAGTCCAAAGGTAGGGCCCACCTGTGGTTTCTCTCCTTGCCCTCCTCTCATGGGCAGTGCTGGGGAGGTGGTGGTGAGAGAGACCCATGAGGGGGAGAGTGTACCACGCCTTTCTATTTCAATCTTTTCTTCCAAGAGGTATGTACATTGCAATGGGGACAGAGCACCAAATACAGCTTTCAAGCCCGGTGGTAGATGGATGAATAAGATAAGAAAACTCATGACCTAGGGGAAAACCCTCCAATCACTGCAGTATTACTCTACATACATATTAAGGTGGGCCTCTCCATCATACAGGTCAACAAACTACTACTTTCCAATCCCGGATATCTTCCACCACAAGCAACACTCCACTGCTAACACCAATGGCATTCATTGGCAAGGGGGTTGCTGTATTCAACAGTCCAATGGTTTGAAGGATGCTCCAGCAGCCATTGTATCTGTATCAAACATAAGCTGAAACCATCAACATCTCCACTCACTTTATTCTAGAGAAGAGGTTGTATAATCTCTTTGTGTTTAAATACAATAGAAAATCATGGTGAAGGGGCATCTGGGTGGCTCAGTTGGATGAGCGTCCGACTTCGGCTCAGGTCATGATCTGGCAGTTCATGGGTTTGAGCCCTGTGTCAGGCTCTGTGCTGAGAGGTTGGAGCCCGAAGCCCATTTCGGCTTCTGTGTCTCCCTCTCTCACTGCTCCTTACCCACTCATGCTCTGTCTCTCTTGGCCTCTCAAAAATAAATAAATGTTAAAAAAAAAAAAAGAAGAAAATCATGGTGAAAAGTTGGCAAAAGTATTCGTCAATAAAGAGAAATGCTAAAGCATGTAGAAATGTTTCTGTCACAGTACATTCTAGGTTAGAACTGTTTAATGAGGACATTGTTTGATGAATACTTGAGATGGTCAAGTGGATTTGAAAAGGAGCACCAGCTCTGAAGTCCGAAAACCTTGCTGGGACACTTAGTCTCAAGGATGCACTTCCTTTCTGTGTAAATCATATGCGTGGCCTGGATTATCACTACCTGCATAGGAGGTGTTGTTGTGGGAATCAAGAGAGGTGATTACTAGAAAGCACTTACCAAAATAAATAATTCAAGTCATACACAAATGCAAGTTATCACTACTGTTTTGTCATGGGGGAAGGAGGATGATCACAATATGTTTGATCAAATAAATCCAACTTAATTAAGGAAGATCCATGTCAGGAAACCAAACCACACTCTGAGAGCTGGCCTCCCAGCCATGATTCTGGGTGTTTCCCTTAGAAATAAGCATCAAGTTTTTTTTCTCTTTCTCCAGAAAACTTAGTCACAACCTCACAAAAAGGGTCTGGCCAAATACCCTAATGCTTCTAGGGACTTTCTCCTTTGATCTGCATGGCCTTCCTTAGACATTTGGGGAAAAGATACAGTTAGCTTTAAATCCTTTTGGACTCCCAATTCAGGTTTAAGTCCCCATGTCTGATCCATATGTCTGTGTATTCTTGGAGCTATAACCCCTGGCTAATTGAGTGCTAAAGGTGGATCAGCAATTTTGCTTGATCAACCAAGTCTAACTTAATCTCTTCCGTAAAAGGACTTAGTGGACACTATCTGAAAGTATTTCTAAACCATTCAAATAAGACAATCAACTTGGTTTTGTTGATATTTTAGATGGGTGCAGGGAAATAATATTTTGGCTAGTTCTGAATTTGTTTCTATGATGGCAAGTAAGGCAGTTTAGCTTTATTTGACTAAAATTTGCAAGATATTGTGTGGGATAATGGGATAGCTTATGTTTTGGCTCAGGTCCTCCTCTGAATGCATTAAACTTGTCTCTTGTCTACAAGAATTACATTTTAATACACACCCTGATGTTGTCACAACCACAGATTACAGATCTGTCCAGTGTCTCATAGCAGCCAGCCTTGGAACTGCTCTCTAAAGCAATCATGCCTCTGATCCACGTTTTATGTTTTGACTGCGAGCAGGACCACCACAGTACCTTCTGCTACGTCCTCAAGCCTCTTTGCCTTAGTCTCTTGGCATCCCCACCTCTTGCCTGGTTGGGACCTCTGCAATATTGGTGTGCACTCTTCTACCTGGCAACACAGAGCAGTAAAGATGCTCTGTTTAATCATGTTGCTGCTGTGTGATGTGCTGGGAACACACCAGAAAGCTCCTACCAAGAAGTGGGTCCAAAATGGGTTAAAAAGTCTCAAGATTTCTCCAAGCCAGACTTCTGCCTCCTCCACCTTCAAGTGTTCTAACATGTATAAAAGCCACTGGCTTTCCATTTAAATGGTTCTTAGCGTGAATTAAAATTTTTCTCTCTTCTAGGGATGCCTGGGTGGTTCAGTCAGTTGAGCATCCGAATCTTAATTTTGGGTGCACGATCTCATGGTTTGGGGGTTTGAGCCCTGCATCAGGCTCTGTGCTGACAATATGGAGCTTGCTTGGGATTCTCTCTCTCTGCCCCTCTCACCCCATTTTCTCTCTCTTTCCCCAAAATAAATAATTTAATAAAACATTTATTAAAACTTTTTTTTTCTCTCTTGTGTAACTGATACAGCATCTAATATGGGAGGCCCAGAATGAGAAAAGACTTCAGCTCTACTTCTCAAGATACTACTGAAATCCTGGCTTGTAATTCTGTCAAATCTTTTTTTTTCTTTTAATTAAAATTTTTTTAATGTTTATTTATTTTTGAGAGAGAGAGAGAGTGTGTGCATAAGCAGGGGAAGGGCAGAGAGAGAGGGAGAATCCCAAGCAGACTCCGCGCTGTCAGCACAGAACCCAACACAGAGTTCGAACTTGTGAATTGAGAGATCATGACCTGAGCCAAAGTTGGACGCTCAACCAAATGAGCCACCCAAGCGCCCTACTGTCAAATCTTTACTGAAGCAGGAAACAAAGACAACTAGAAATCAAACACTTAAATTAACAGTGCAGGAATTTATATCTTGAATCTTTAGGTTCTGGAAATGATTTTTTTTTTCTTGAAAACTGCCCTAATGTTACCTGTTATTTAGTGTATAGAGTTAGAAAAAAGGAAGGGGGTGAGAAGGTAAGGAATGTTTAGGTGGGAGAGAGCCAGACAATAATTTGGGGAGCTGTTTTCCTTAGAAAACCATATATGACATTTTTAATAGTTAAACAATTTTTCCCAATAAATCCATCCAGCTATGGAATTTGGTTAAGATTAGAATTTGTGAGGGGTACCTGGCTGGCTCAGTCAGTAGAGCACGTGACTCTTGACCTTGGGATTGTTGAGTATGAGCCCCATGTTGGGTATAGAGATTACTTAAAAATTAAATCTTAAAAAAAAAAAAAGATTAGAATTTGGAGCATTTTCTTCTGCTTAAATTTAAGTGGAAGCTATAAATGCCATTTTCAGAATCCTGATCTCTCCCACAAACCTTGCCTTTTTTTTTTTAAGCATAATGAGGTATTTGTATTTATTTTTATATGTATTCCACCAAGACTTCAACTAGATTCCAGGTGTTCACATTTCTTTTGACCTTAAAAATTCTACTTCAAAGTCATTAAATTAAATGTTTAAATGGCCCTTCCTAGCTTTAATTATATAGCTATATAGTCAGTAAAAAATGAATCTATATGGATAAGAACTTTATGAAAGAAAGAAAATACCCATTCTAAAGCATGGCTTGAATGAGCACTCAGATACTCAGAAAACTTATTTCTGTATTTTTAATGAGGTTAATAGGCTTTCCTAAATATGATGGGAATATTTCCCATAAATATTGACTACATTTTAGGGGTTCACCATAAACAAAAAGCCTGATACAGACTCCTCTCTGAATCAAGGAATTCTTACAAAAGAACTCAACTTTATAGGTCAGTTTATCAATAACTATGTTCTAAAAAAAAAAAAATAAGTCTACCCCAAAAGTTGCTACTGAGACTTCAAATGAAGCACTTTTTAAGAGCCTTATTCACAAAGAGAATCTTCCAGTTACTTCCATTTTCCTAATCAGGAAATAAATTTTAATGCACTACTTCTGTTCAATCATAGCCACCCTCCTCCTTTTCATCATCTTATTTTTATTTTAACAGTTATGTGTGTCCAGTAGGAATTGAGAAAGCAGAAAAAGTCTACACTAATACCTTCTTGAATCTATTAAGAGATCCAGAATTTTAAAGAAACCTAACTGTTCAGGCCCTTGGGCTCCATGATTCTGTATAACTTAAATCCTTTAAAAACGCCCAAGGAGAGGGGACGTCTGGGTGGCTCAGTCGGTTAAGCCTCCATCTTCAGCTCAGGTCACGATGTCACTGTTTGTGAGTTCGAGCTCCATATTGCGTCCTCTGCTGTCAGCACAGAGCTCACTTTGGATCCTCTTACCTCCCTCTTTCTCTGCCCCTTTACCGCTCACATGTTGTCTCTCTCTCTCTCTCTCAAAAATAATAAATTAAAAAAAAATTAAACAAGAAAAAGAAGTCCAAGGGGTGGGGCACCTGGATGGCTCAGTCAATTAAGCGTCTGACTCTTGGTTTCAGCTCAGGTCATGATCTCACGGTTCATGACTTCAAGCCCCGCATTGTCCTCTGTGCTGACAGTGCAGAGCCTGCTTGGGATTCTCTGTCTCCATCATTCTGCCCCTCCCCTGCTCCTTTTTTCTCTTTCAAAAATAAATAAATAAACATTAAAAAGAAGAAGAAGAAGAAGAAGCCCAAAGGGTTGAGAAAAGGCTGGATAGGACTTTTAGGGTTTTTTTTTTTTTTTTTTTTTTTGGTCCATGGACAGGACTCTACACATGGAATTAACCAAGAAACATTCTTTTTCCCAACAAGTAATTTTGAGCTGTATTATGATCTACTTCAGACAAGTGATGCTCACAACAATCCTACAAGGCTGAAATTGTCATCCCTGCTTTACAGATAAAAACAAAAACAAAAAACTGAAGCTTAGGAGGATTCAGTGTTATGCCCAGGGCCACACCACCAGCCCTGAGATATTTGTGATGGGAGTCCAGATCTCTCTGACCTTAAGTCCATTCTGCTACTCTACTCAGTGAACAGAAAGGAGGTCCTGGCTTATTCTTAAATGGGAGAAGCAGCTTTGCCATGATCACAAACACTATGGTGAACCTTGATCCATCCTATCATGGTGTATCTATAATAGTCAGAACAGGTTAATTATGCTATGAAACAGTTTTGTTCATACTGCATATCTGAAAGCCACTAGCTGGGAGGCTCTGTATCCCATAGTCACCCCAGGACAGAGGCTCTATCATCTTACTAAGTCAACATCTCAATATAATGCTTTACGATTCACTACAGCAAGGGAAGGGAACGTGAAAAGTTGCAACATGGCTCTTAAATGCTATTGACCACAAGTGACAAAAATCCATTCACATTTTGTTGGCCAAAGCAGGTCACAGGGCCATACCTAGGTTCAGGCCAATCTTCCCATATGCCTGAAAGAAGAAGAGAACCAGAAATTTTAGTCAGCTTCCGTCATGTCTACAACAGTACTCTCGGTAACAGGGAGCACTGGGTCGAGTCATAGGTCCTTCATCCTAGTACTAGCTGTGCCACTAGATAAGCTCTGTGACTTTGTCCATGCTCTTACCCCCACTGGCCCTCCTCTGTGAGGGTTTGGGATAGATGGTTACCTCTCTGATTTTGTACCAGAACAAATCTATTACCTTAGCTAGATCTCAGAGCCCTTGCACTTGGGATGATATCAGTGGGATTCATCTCCAACTAGAGCACACGGCTCAGGGAAGATCCTGCAGGGTGTTGCAGAAATGGACTCATTTGTGCACACAATAGGGAAGCTGGCTAGAGTCGGCTCTTAAGAATTTTGACATAGTCCACAAAAGCTTGATGAATATGCCAAGGATTCCAAGTGACAAAATACATTTTGTTAAATCACTTTGACAAAGGCATTTTAGTTTTAACTTCTGTGGCAGAAGCTTACTGTTACTCAAAAATGGGCCCCACATATAGGTATTTCTCATTTTATATCATAGTTGCTTCCCTAAAAAAAAGGTGGTGTGTAAATTACATTTAAAACATACAGAACCACTGTTTGAGTTTATGGAAAAACATATTAAAGAGATCCAACGACAAAAATCTTTGAGAAAGAGTGAAAAGATCATTTCTAGTTTCACTTTTTCTGTAAAATGTTGCTTGGTAACGCTCAGAATTTCTGACACAGTATACTAAGTATAAAGATAATCAACTGTTCATCTGTGACTGACTTGCATTTTCATAAAATAGCAATGATACCTTACATTGGTATAGCACCTTCCAGTTATAAAGTCTTACGTTTACCTTGGATAAGAGTAGAAAGAGCATGAACTTTGCTGTCACACTTAAATTCTGATCTTGGTTTTCTTTCTTAGTAGCTATGAGCTTGTATACATTACCACACCTCTTGGAGCCCCCATCTCATTTGTGAAATAAGAGTTTCATGACTGTTGAAAGACTGTTAATAAGAACTGTATGGTAACATGTCTAATATAGGACCTAACATGGAGTAGATGCTTAATGAAAAGTGATTTCCTTTTCTGGGAAGCAGAAAGGGGAGGTATCATTACCTGCATTTTACTGATGAGAAAGCTGAGGTCCAGAGTGATAAAGTGACTTGCCCAAAGTCTCACAAATACATGATTAGAGCCCTCACTGGCGCCTTCCTCTTTCTAGCACACTTTCTAGCACATGAAGCCCACAAGTCATTTCTAGCCCACATGAAGAGCAATGACTACACGGTGGATAATTGTACAGAATGTGTGTATCATGTGACTTGGGGCTGACATTTGTTATCTTGTATATGTTGTTTTTTTGTGACTTTGTCTTTTCTTTCTGCCTGGGCTAGTCATGCCCTGTGAGCCTTGTGCTCACGGGGCATCTGTCTCAGTGGTGGGTACTCAGTGAGTGCTTTTCCACTAACTGATTTTCAAGTTTTTGCAAATCCACCTAGCTCACTAGAACACAGTAGCACATTAAACAGTTAAGAGGACTTGGTTTTTAGGAACTTTGTCATCCAAGAGTGAAAATTACAAAGGGCATAATTTATTTTAGGGTACAGTAGAAAAGTAATAACACTACCAAAAATGCTGCGATGATTAAATGCTCTTATTGATGGTGACAACCTCCCTTTCCCTTCTGTGTGGCACTCAATAGTCAGTTATGACCTGGCTACTTTGCATTCTTTAACAGATGCAGACTAAGGACCTCGAGATGGCAGGCACACACCTACAATCCAGGTTATTTTTTTAAATACTTTTTTAATGTTTATTTTTCAGAGAGAGAGAGAGAGAGAGACAGAGTATGAGTGGAGGAGGGGCAGAGAGAGAAGGAGACACAGAATCTGAAGCAGGCTCCCAGGCTCTGAGCTGTCAGCACAGAGCCCAACACAGGGCTTGAACTCATGAATGGTGAGATCATGACCTGAAATGGAGTCGGACGCTTAGCTGACTGAGCCACCCAGGCACTCCTACAATCCAGGTTATAATGGTGAACAGGCATAATCCTTAACTTCATGGAATTTATGGGGAGCTAAGGCTGTCGACAAGTAAGTACACAAAATATTTATGACTATACATTGTATATTATGTATAATATGAATTATAAATGAAGGAACAGAACAAGTAACTAAGAAAGAGCATAACTGGGGACAATTTACATTAGAAGGTTAAGGAAAGAAAGCCTCCACGAAGAGGTGATAATTACACTGAGATCTGAGAAAAACTGATAAATATCAGCCAGGTAAAAAGTGAGAGAAAGAGAATTCCAGGCAGAGGGATCAGCATTGTGGAGTCCTGAGACAGGAAAAAGCTTGGAATGGAAATGAGGTTCAGGGGCTCCGGCAGAGGAAACTAAAGTAAGGCATAAATGAGATGGGGGACTGGCCAGGACCAGATTCTTATAGGCACAGCAAGCTGCAACTGAAACATTATAAGCAGTGACGTCATATGATTGAACTTCTGTCCTAAGGGATCTCTCAACTTTTAAAGTAAGAATAGGTTCCATTTAAGAATGGATTCGATCTGAAGGGGGAGATGTAGAACTGAGACCAGCTGGGAAGCACTGCAGTGGTCCAGGTGAAGAAGAGGGAGGCTTGCACTTAGTGGGAAAGTGAAATGGAGAGACATGAATGAGACTGAAATAACTGAGGGGTAGAATCAATGGGACATAGTGATGAATACGATATATAGCAAGATGCAAAGAAAGATGATTCTCATGTTTCTGGGAATGTGGGTTGATTTACAAGATTTGAAGGGGGGAGCAGATAGGCAATGGGGATAGGAAATGACATTTTGCATTTGAGATGCCTCTGAGACATCCAAGAAAAAGAAGTCATTTGGTATAGGAGTTTGGAGCTCAAATACATATTTGGGAGTCCTTGGCACATAGGTAGTATTAAAGCAGTGAGCTGGTGGGATCACTCAGGAAGAGAGTGTATGATATGCTTAGAGGAGACCCACAGCTGGGCCCAGACCTCTGAACTGATAAAGAAATTGGGGAGAACACTAGAAGAATGAAGTGCGACAGAAATAAAGAAAAATTGAGGCTTGGGAAGGAGGGAGCGGTCGGTTGCACTGTGAGAGGTAAGGTACGATGGAGCCTGAACAATACTCACCAACTGGGACTACACAGAAGTTCTTTGTGACATTGACAAGTCACAGGAGGGTGGGAGATGAAGCAGGAAGGGAGCTACAGAACCAAGAATGGGGCATGAAGAGAAGAAACAGCACTCCGAATACCTCCTGTGAAAAGCTTGGCTCTGAAGGAGAGCAGAGAGAGAATAGCTTGAGGAACATATGGGGACTAGAGGGATCTCTTCCTATTTTATTTGAGAAATGTTAGAGCATATCTGTATGCCAAGGGCAAGGATCAAGCAGAATGCAAGAGGGAAGATGCCAGGGTGAAGAGAACAATGATGTCCTGAAGCCGCCAGACACCACACTCTATCTTCAGCCCCAGGTTCTAAAGTATCCTGCCTAAGGCCTGGAGGGGGTGATTTCCCCAGTGACTTCTTGGCAGTGGGGTCCTATGTATCTCCTAAGGAGCATTCATCTAGCAGCAGAGGGAAGCAGAGGTTCCTTCCTACTGTGGAGGAAGAAAGGAGAGATAGATGAAAAAGAAAAGGGGCAGAAGGGGGAAGAGGGGAAGAAAATAGAAAATGGGAATGGCCAGCCCTCCCCCGCCCACCTCCAGGTGGTTGATACAGGAGTGAAAGTGAACTCCAGGTGATAGAGGGGGGCTCTGACTCCTCAGAGGGCTGTCTTCCCCAGCTGAAGATTAAGACTTGCCCAGACTCAGGAGGTTACTTGCCAAGTCTTCTTTCCTTGCAGACCTCAGTCTTGTCAGTCCAGAGAAACTTCCAGTGTGGCAGCCACTATCCCAGAGCTGAGAAATCTGACTCTCATCTCTTTTTACCTCCCAATCCCCATCTAGGTCTTTTTGTTTTGTTTTAAAGTTTATTTTGTGAGAGACAGAGACAGAGAGAGAGAGAGCACAAGTGGGGGAGGGGCAAAGAGAAAGGGAGAGAGAGAATCCCAAGCACACTGCTTACTGTTAGCGCAGAGCCTGACACAGAGCTCAATCTCACAAAAACTGTGAGATCATGACCTGAGTCAAGATCAAGAGTCAGGTTTTTAACCAACTGAGCCACCCAGGTGCCCTTCCACCTAGGTCCTGAGCCACAGAGAACTGTGTGATTTCATTGAGCTATCACAAGAAGAAAGTGTCTTCCCTTCCCACCAAATTGGTTGTGTTTCCTGTAGGCATGGGGGTGAGGTGTGGGGAGGGGGTGGCTTGCCCTGGCATCATTCATTCACTCTCTGAGGCATGAAATTTGATTACCAGTCTTTAACATGCATGACAACAAACGTTAATATTTGCCACAGAATTATCTAGCCCCCTTTGAAATTCATCTACAATGTTAGGCTCTTTGACCCCTACAGGTAGGGAATGCTACAGACTAACTTCATGTCACTTAATGCTGCTGCATCCACTATACAAATAAAGCCTTTCTTATAATATAAGACATAAGAACAAAGAAGTTCCTGACTTCTGGAAATAAATAGTACACTTAAATATTACACTACTACACTTCAACTCATTAGATTTTTGAGTTGCATAACCAGCCAGAATCTTCTTTACTTGTCTCCTAAGCATCAGCTTACTTTATAAAGCAACCAGCTAGCAATGATTCTTCAGTCTCCCACTTAAACCTTCAATTAGTCTTTTGCCCAATGAAATGTCTTTTTTGTTGTGATTAGCATCCTCAGTCACTGTTTTTAGAACATTAAAAAAAAATCACCAATTAGCTTATTACTAACACGCTTATTACCTTACATATCTCTCAACTCTTCCAAATTCACTAGTATACCAGAAAAAGATCCAACTTCTTTCAGCCTTTAAGTCTGCTGTCCAAAGGTCTGAGCATTTTCTAACTTCCAGGTGGTGGTGAGCTGGGAGGCATATCTCAAACTTTTGGCTGGGGGAGGAGACATTCGAATTTTAAAAGCAGGAGCCACCACTTGACTTCTTTCTCTGGAAGTTCAACTGCCTTCCCACTGCCTCTTCTAATATTCATCATAGTCTTAAAACCCATTATTCAACATAGTATCTTTCCAACTGTTGACAAGGAGCCACTTCTGTAGTGTGTGCTTTCTCTGCTCCTTCCTTTCCTCTCTCGTGCATCCCTCCCAGATGGGCCTGTGCTTCCTGTTAGAGTGGCTTTCTTCCTTGTTCAACTACACCTGGCATTGTGCTTTTGCCTGACCACAAGGCCATTTCAAAATGCTCGTTCTTTATAGCGTAACCTTTTCTTGTGCTGAAGCCTTATCCTTCATTTTGCTCTATACAGCACTCGTCACAGGGCATAATATAATCAAGACAATGGTGGCACAGAAGAAATAACAACTGAATGTAATTATCTATTGTGGAACTGCTCATGAGTAGTCTGCCTTCTGACAAACTATAGATAATAAAGGACAAAGCTGAGGAAAAGTCCATAGAATCTCACAATGTGAGGACTCCACCTCTGTCTCCAACTCATTAGATTTTTGAGTTGCATAACCAGCCAGAATCTTCTCTACTTGTCTAGGGCCAAGTGTCTTGTCAGTACTAAGCAAAAAAATAAAAAATAAAAAAAGAATTGCTTTTTATCCATGCTGAGTTACTAAGATACAAACTTAGAAGTAACGCTCATGTTGAAGATTGTTACGTATTTTGCAAATACTAAAAAGACATTAAAGTTGATATAGTTTATATGAAATCAGCATAGTTACATATATGTGTAATGAAAAGAAGCAATTTTGTTGTAACCAATTTCTTAAAAATTACACAAAGATAATATCTATGGTTTATGCTGTTTCTGTCATTTTGACTAGTGTTTTCACTTCTTGGTATATTAGGTTAATGCTCAAGGTCCATTCTGTTTTTCAGCTTGCAAAATTAATGTCTCAGTGCTAATATGAGAGAAGTCAAATCTTATTTTTTTAGACTGCCTTGCTTCCAATGACTGGAATCAACAAATCCATCCATTCACACACTTCTCAAATGTCAAAACAATGATGTTTACTCTTCCCTAATATTTGTTGAGGGCTTACTATGCCAAGCATTGTCTTAAATGCTTTGATATATTGGTTAGTTTTATCTTCATGCTAATTCTGTAAGGTAGTAATATTGCTGTCTCCTAGATGAGGAAACTGAAGCCCAGACAGAATAAGTACATTGTCCAAGGTCACAGCATGAATTTGCCTGCAGAACCTAGGCTCATCTTGACTAATTGCAACCCTGCCTCCATGATGGATCTGGACTATAGCTGAGGAATAAAATCTGAGAACTTACTGGTAACACATGGAGAAAACTGAAATTACATAATCAATTAAATGAGCAAATAAGTTAATATTTGGAATAGGTATGAGGTTGGATTTGTAGATAAGATTCCCCAACTCGTCCCACCTGATATCTTATGTTCCTAGTACATCTGGAAACAATGTACATGTCTCATCACATGTCCCTAATGCAGTTCTTGAGGACTTTGGTAAAATTTTACATGACTCAGCACCTCACTTCCTGCTCTGGCCATAGGACTTTGGGCCAGAAATAAGTATTTTCATGATTTCATTTAGCAAATATTTAGCTGCTGAAGTGAAGAGACAGCCAGGGCTGCTGTCAGATGTACTGCTTAGGGGTGGTTTGCTGGGATGTGAAACCTAGAATGGACTATAACTCAGCCAGGCCAGAATACAAAGCCTAAAATTTGATTCAATTTTCTAGTATAATCTCATAAAACAAAAGAACACAAAAAATAAACAAAAATGTCTCACCTAAGAAAATCTCTTAATTTCTTCAAAATTTACTTCTATGCAAAGTGTCTTGGAATGGAATAGTCATTAATTAGGCCAGAGATTTTATTACCTTTTATTATCTTCTAAAAACACACCTCTTTTTACTGACACTACAAGGCAAATTCACAGCTTTATTGTGAGCTCAAAACCAAATTTTGTAGAAGGGGCTTCTGGTATCTATCAAACCTTCTTTAAAAGTACTTTACAAGGCTTTCTGCTACATTTCCTGACTTTCAACAGCTAGAGGTGCAGGTAGTGAATTGTTATGTGTGGAGGTACCTAGAACCATCAATGGTGTATCTATTAATATTGGTTTCTAATGGGTGAGAGATGCAAAGAAAAACAAGTACCTGGTCCCTGCCCAGACATAGGCAGCTGGTCCAGTAGATGGTAAAACCAGGTAAGCTGTCATGATATAGCTAGAGAACAATTTTAAGCAATACAAATAATTAGGGTGTTTGTTCTGTCAGGGAATGTAGTGTTAGAGGAGCACTTTCATCAAGAGAAGCTACTTAAAGTCAGAAGTAGTAATATGTAATTTTAGAACGATTATGCTAAATTAAGTATCTATGTAGTGGCAAGAAAGCTGAATAATTTTACTTCCTAAATTTGCAAAGGATGTCTACAGGGTGACTGAGTTCTTAGCAAATCAAATAAGGGCAATGGGAATAATTTCCTGTGTGAATTGAGGCAAGCTCATTCCTTGTTTTGGGCTTCAGTCTTCTTGTCTATAAAAGATGGGGTTAAACTGGAAAATTCTGTGGGTCTCTGACAGCTGTAACATCCTGAGGTATGACTGTGTCTCCATGCATAGAAATAAGACAAATCTGTAAACTGCCCAGCTTTTAGAAGGATCTATGAAACAAGGAAGGGTGTGCCATGACTGTCCCCTGGGGGAGGCAAGGGATGAAGACATTTCCCAGCCGACGTTCCTGAGATACTTTCTTCATAGCGCTCAGAGAAATCTTTTCTTATCTTGGTTAATCTTCTCTGAAGGGCTTCATCAAACTTCAGGACAGATGGCATCCCTCACTTCTGCTAATTCTGAATCCTAGCAACATCTATACCCTCTCTCTAACTTTTAAGTTGTTTGATAGAGTTGACTGATTTTCTTTCTAAACTCATATGCTCTCATTTATCTATTTCCCTAGGATCTCTGTTTCTCTCTCGAATTCAGACTGAGTTAATCAATTTTACTATCACCACTCCCCAGTTGATTAAATTCTAAATTTTATCATCAGAGTATTTTCAGGAGATAATATGTTATAAAGTTTAAAGTAATTTTTAATTAACATCATAATATGCTCATAATTGCATTTTCCATAAATTTCTTTAAACTTACGGAATCCTGGTTGAAGGCAGAGTTTGAACCCCAAAACTAATCACTGGATATTTCCCAAGATACAATATGGTAGACTTCTCACCTTAACAAACTAATTTTTGTAGCTGATTTCTTTATATGACATTAGGAAAAATAATATTAATACATTTGACATTTTCCAAGTATAATCCAAATAATACCACATAAATGTAAAATGAGGATGCTCATAATCTCTGTAGTAACTTAATGTATGATATTTAAAAACAAGTTTCTATGGGGCACCTAGGTGGCTCAGTCAGTCGGTTAAGCATCCGACTTCAGCTCAGGCCGTGGTCTTGTGGTTCGTGGGTTCCAGCCCTGCATTGGGCTCTGTGCTGACAGCTCGGAGCCTGGAGCCTGCTTCGGATTCTGCGACTCCCTCTCTCTCTGCTCCTCTCCCGCTTGTACTCTGTCCCTCTCTGTCTCTCAAAAATGAATAAATATTTAAAAACAATTTTTTTAATAAATAAAAGGAGGAAGTCATTAAAAAAAGTTTCTAGAATTAACTAATTAAATTAATTAAATGCCACATGGCTAATGTATAAGTCCCTGTCATGTTAGTTTAGTATATTAAAACCACAATCCTTATTTTACTTAACAAATAATCCTTATTACTACAAACCAAAGTCAAGACTACAGTTACTTGTAACACATCCCTCTGGACAGAAAACTTCACTTAGTTATGCATTCAAAGAGCTTATTTGCTTCTGAAGATGTTTATGTGACCTCTGGAGAACACACCGCAGTGCAGATTTGCCCAAATCAATTTGGCTCTTTTGACTGACCACAAGGGCCAAGTCAATAAGAAAACATCAAGTCAGTCAAAAAACTGCTTTATGTTTTATAAACCAACTTCACTAGTCAAATGGGCTAAAACCATCAAACCAGTTCAGGTTGATGGACAGTCTTCATTTAATCCCAGTAGAAGAGAAACTGCCCATCATTCCCATTCCTTCAAATAACAAGAGTTGGGCCCACGTGGAACAAACCTGAGAGTGAGTTTCTGATCTAACACAAAAGCCAATCCTCAAACATTACAACAGAAACAGCACAGGGAAGTAGGAGTGTGGCCCCATCTCAGCCAGCTCAGAGCCAGGGCAGGGGCGGGGGGGTGCTGTCAAGGGGGACCTTTTGATTCACAGAAGTGAGCTGCAAAGTAGAGATGAGGCACTCTGAATCTTAACATCTCTGCTTGGTGGATATTTTCCAAACAAATGCTCTTTTCTCCTTTCCAGTAATAATTCCACATCCATTCTCTGTATTCTTGAACCATCACACCTGTTGACATTTTGGGTATCACAAGAAAGCCCTGAAAGATGAGAGGAGAACCCACTGAAGTTATTTCTGCTTTTAGTTATTTCTGAGAGAAAGGTGAGACTGCAGCAAACCAGTAAAGCCACGTGCTGTATCAAAGCTCAAAGTCTCACATAAAGGCACCACCTGTAGCTTCTCCTTTGAAAGAAAAGTCCTTGGCAAACAATGGCCTGAGTGAGCCAGTTTAATCAGGCAGGAGTCAAGATCACTGAGACATAAATTAAGCATTCATCCTTGAGTAGCAGCCAAGCAGCCAAAGCCCCCATAATCCCAATTAATCCCATTTTGTGCAGTTGTCCTTGGGCCAAGGGCAGAGGGGAAGAGAATTTGCACATGTTGGTTCCGCATCAGCTCTTTACCTTTACAGAGGGTGGGTCTGTAATAAAGGAGTGCACCTATACAAGTGTTCTTGTCCTGACGGTGTAGCAATTAGCGCCCTCCCCTGCCCAGCTTCTGCAATCTTGTCAGCAAGAACTTACTTCAAGGACACCCTACACTTACAGAGAGTTAGATGCTCGGGATCCTTTACGACAGACATGACTCTGTTTCGTTCTTTTTGTACAACCGAATTCCCATTACCAACTCCTGTAGTCACACAAAGGGAACACTCTACAATCTCCTTGGAACTCATTTTTTTCAAATGATGCTCTGTTCTGGACGAAAAGTTGACTAGCTTCCCAGGGATAGGAAATTTCCCTCCAGAGAGCAGCCATTCTGTCCACAGATAGAAATCAGCCTAATAGGACACTGCTCACCTCTCTTGCTCCTTGTGGAAAGGAAACTCTACTTGCTGTCTGCGGACAAATCCTCACCTTTGCTACAGATTCACTGTGCTCAGGGCCTCAGGTCCACTTCCCACTTTATCAGAAGCTGGCCCAGACACCAGCTGAGTGGAAAGGGCTCTGTGACAGAGACTGCTAGCTGACTGGCCACCAAAAGCCTTCCCTCCTTCTTCAGACACACTCGTAGGCCCTTGTCTCCAGACTTCCTTGTAGTTGGGGGGAAGAAAGATGACATATAACTAGACTCTCTCCAGTAGAACATGAACACAGGTGGTGTGGACCTTTATTACCTTGGCCTACAAAACTCTCCTACATATTCCTCTGTGTTCTTTCCCCCTTTCTGGCTAAGATGGAAATATATACCTAAACACACACACACACACACACACACACACACACACACACACTCCCCCATATTGTCCTGAATTTTTTTTAATGTTTATTAATTATTTTTGAGAGACAGAGAGAGTGAGAGGGAGAGAGAGAACATTCAGGCTTCCAAGTGGGGTTGGGGCAGAGAGAGAGAGAGAGAGAGACAGAGCATCCAAAGTAGGCTCTGAACTGACAGCAGGGAGCCTGATACAGGGCTCAAACTCATGAACCATGAGATCATGACTTGAGCCAAAGTTGACTTAGCTGACTGAGGCACCCATGTGTCCCCCCCCCCCTTTTTTTTTGAGACAAAGAGAGAGAGAGCAAGCACATGCAAGATGCAAGCTGGGGAGGGGTAGGAGAGGGAGAGAGAATCTTAAGCAGGCTCACACAGGGCTCAGTCGTGAGATCATGACCCGAGCTGAAATCAAGAGTCAGATGTTCAATCAACTGAGCCACCCAGGTGCCCCTGAAAGTCAAGTTTTAAAGATGGGAGTGTCTGGGGCACCTGGGTGGCTCAGCCAGTTAAGCATCTGACTTCAGCGCAGGTCATGATCTCGCGGTGTGTGAGTTTAAGCCCCACGTTGGGGTCTGTATTGACAGCTCAGAGCCTGGAGCCTGCTTCAGATTCTGTGTCTCCCTCTCTTTCTGCCCCTCCCCCACTCATGCTCTGTCTCCGTCTCTCAAAAATAAATAAACACATTTTAAGTTAAAAAAAAAAAAAAAAGATGGGAGTGTCATCAGCCTGGATCCCAAAGGACTACACAGAGCACAGCCACATATCCTCTTTATCTTTTTGAACCTTATATTTCCAACCTTATTGTACTGTTAGGCGAAAAAGAAATAAATTCCCTTTGTGCTGAGCAATTACATGTTTGGGTCTTTCTGTTACCATAACCTAATCTACCCAACCATGCAGGCTAAAAACCCATCAACTTCTTGATATTCTATAGGGCTCTAACTCTGGACTGTTGATCTTCTCTGGCCACAGGTCAGGAGAGAGGAAAGAGAGGTCAAGGTGGTCAGGACTCCACAGCCCAACCAGAATCTTGCAAACCTGAGCTTCAGAAGCTCCCTGAACTCTCTGTCTACATCCATCTTTTCCTGTATGTGAGCCTTTATGTTCTCTGTACTGATGGTGAGCCAGGCTCTCAGGGTCTTCTCCATTCAGAAGTACAGGCCTTTCTGGCTCTCACTCAGCTGACTCATTTGTGACTCAGATCTATGAGTCAAGCCCCTCAAGGTAATAGAGAAGTAAGCCCTGACCTTTTGTGCGAATTGGGCTGAGAAGAAATCTGCATGCCTTTCACTGAAACTTTTCACTCTAAATCAAATTTAAAAGAATGATGTCTGTGGGCTCTTGTTTTAACTGCAGTGAGTCTCTGTCCCTTGAAGTCTTTGTTTCCTGAAGAATGTCAACTTTAATTTCCAGAATTTCAGTTCATTGTTTAAAAATAACTTTGAGAAAAAGAAATAAAAATAATGCCTATTTATTGATCTTTGAAGATGTTAAGCATTAAATTTTTTAGAAGTAGTAGAAAATAGTACTAGCATTCTCATGACAATATACTGGCATCAAGAGAATTGACTTTAGGGGATCTAATTAGCATTAATAACAGGACAAATGGGACATTAAACACTTTGATCAATGTTAAGTTTAAAAAAAACCCACCTGTGCTTTAAGCAGATAGGGCTGTTTTCTTTGAGAGAAAAAATACACTAATTTAATTAGAAAGGATCAGACTTGTTAACAGACAATGTATAAAAGGTTCAGCTAAGGAAATCATTTGCTCATAAAAATCATTATTTAATTTTTTTTGTTTTACTCAAACTCATCGATATTCATTTTGTGTTTGTTGATAAGAAGTTACAAAGCAAGGTAAGAAGCTGTACACTCCTGCAGGTAAGTCAGCACCCCCCTAGATAGGTAGGTCAGTTAAAACTGAGTTTCTACTTATCTCTTACATTGCTAGTGGGAACATAAATCTGGCAGTTTCTACAAAAATTAAACACTTATCACATGACTCAATAATTGGTATGTGGAGCATTTATTCCAAAGAAATGAAAACTTACACTCACATAAAACCTTTACACAATTGTTCATTATCAGCTTCATTCGTAATAGCCAAAAGCTAGAAACCAAAATGTCCTATAATAGATGAATAATTAAACAAAGTGTAGTACATCTATACCATGGAATATTACTTAGCCAAAAAAAGGAACCAACTATTTGGGTGCCTGGATGGCTTAGTCAGTTAAGTGTCCAACTCTTGATCTCAGCTAACGTTTTGACCTCAGGGTCATGAGTTCAAGCCCCATGTTGGGCTCCAGGCTGGACATGAAGCCTACTAAAAAAAAAAAAAAAAAAAAAAGGAACCAACTACTGATACATGCAACAACCTGGATGGATCTCAAGGACATCTGCTGAGTGAAAAAAAAAATCAATCTCAAAAGGTTATATACTATATGATTCCATTTATATAGCATTCTCAAAATGACAAAATTATACAAATTAAGAAGAGACTAGTGGTTGTCAGGAATCAGGGATTGTCAGCTATGGGGATGGGGAAGGTTAGTGAAAAAAAAACTAACAACAATTTTCTAATTTCCACTTCACATGGCACAAGTAATTTTAAACTCTTAAATATTTCTTTTTTTTTAAGTTTATTTATTTTGAGAGAGTGACAGAGCTCTCATGAGAGCGGTAGGGGCAGAGAGAGAAAGAGAGAGAGGGAGAATTCCAAGCATGCTCTGTGCTGTCAGTGTGCCTGACTTGGGGCTCAATCATATGACTGTGAGATCATGACCTGAGCTGAAACCGAGAGCTGGACGTTCAACTGACTGAGCTACCCAGGTGCCCCTACATTTTTAAATATTTCTAACTCTGTTTTCATGTGTGCTAAATATTTTGAACAGGAGTAGTCAATGCCACTTTCAGAATAATGATAAGGCAAAGCATATTTTCCCATATGAAAGAAACGGTCAGACGATCTGTATTAATCAGGGACTTCAAAAGTGAGGAAGACACTTTAGGGAGTATATAACATGATCTATTAAGGAGTAGGAGAGAAACATTAGAACACCTGTTTCTATTTATTGCATACATAATGCATCTAAAATTTCTATTTTGGAGAGTCTTTTATAATGCATATATTAGTTTCATAGTACCATTATATCATTTACACAAGTAAATGTGACTATGTACATGCAAGCTCAAAAATGTTTCCCTGATAGGAATGTATGAAGGAATATTCCTCAGAAAGATGTAAGAAGAGCCCTGATTGTTGGTCTTCTGTTTGCTTTCAACTGTTGGTATCTGTGGCCTAAACTTCTGCTTTTAGTCTTCTCTTTTCCTCACTTAGTATGCATTTCTTGTGTGAGAAATCAACTCCCATAGTTAAAACTGCTGTCACTGTGGTAAAATGGTAAGACTCTAGAACCACAACATGCTCCTGAGCAAGCTTCAAATTCAGCTGCCCACAGAACATTAGTCCATCAATATGGCCCCAATAAGTAAGCACACCACCCCCACTCAAATTGAGCTCAATATTTTCCAGCCCTCCTCATTTTAAACCTGCTCCTTTTATTGTATTCCTCATCCTTGTCTGTAATTCACATGATCACCCTAGCCAGAAATATGATGGTTATCTGAGATTTTTTCCTTTCTCTTGCATTTCACATTGTTAACTTTTACTTTTTCATTATCTCTCAATTCCTCCATGTATTAGACCTTCAGGTACCAATGTAGATAAATCTCAAAAACATAAGAAAAGCAAGTTGTAAAAATATAGTATAATATGTAAAATTCTAAACCCATAAAATAGTGTATATTGTTTATGGACACATACATTCACCTAAAAACTAAAAACCTGCATGAAAATAATACACCCAACCCCAGGACAGTGATTATCTCTGTGGAAGGAAGGAGGAGGAATTAGAGATAAGGCCACATTTCTTTTTAAAAAGTTGCAACATGTTGACTTATGTTAAAGCTGGGTAGTGGTCACATGAGTGTCAGTTATATTACTATGTGTTTAAAATATTTCATAATTTAAAACTTTTTAAGAAAAAAAATTTAATTCCTTTCCTTACCTCCCCTGCCCATGGCCAAAGGACCTAGTTCAACCTCCTGGTGTTTCTCTATAGATGATTACAATGTTCTCACTGATCTCCCAGCCTCCTTTTTTGACCCTCTTTAACATTATCAGTCACATTCAGACAACACAAATATTCTATAATAAAAACTGGTGCATGTTACACCTCTGCTATGTCCCTTTAATGGGCCTGTATCAGTTAGAAAATGGCACAAAATGCTGAATAACAAACAATCACAAAAATCTCAGATGCATGCAACAATAAGCATCTATTTGGCCTACGAATTATAGAGGTCAGCTGGGTTACCTGGCCTAGGCTGGGCTTTGCTGGGATGAGTTTGCTCTGGTCCATATGGCTCTCATCTTGCCAGGCTGGATATGTCCTCATGGTGATAGCAGAGATACAAGCAGGGAAATGGAAACATACCAGGCCTTAGCTTGAAGCAGGTACACCATCACCTACACCTCATTTTATTGGCCAGAGCCAGTCACCTGGCCACACCCAAAGTCAAGAGGTAAAGAAACATACTTTTATTTTTTGATAAGAAATGAAAAGTCACACAACAAAGAATGTAGATACAAAGAGGGGTGAAGAATTAGGGCCAATTAGCATCTTCAAAAAGCTTAGCATTTAAGGATAATTTTTCTTCCTTAGTGAGACAGAGACAGTACTCTATGAGGGCATCCTGCACCACCTTCCTAGCCTCATACCTGCTGCTCTACCCTTTGTTTAGGCCATTCTGAACTATATGCATATTCCTGAATGGGTCCTGCTATTTCTTCTCTCTTTGCTTTTACATATGTTACTTTTTATCTTTATTAGGCAAACACCCACTTATTCTTCACTGCCTGGACTCAGATCTATTTATTTGTTTATTTATTCAGATGGAGAGAGAGAACAAGTGGGGGAGGGGCGGACAGAGGATACAAAGCGGGCTCTGTACTGACAGCAGAGAGCCCAAACTGGGGCTAGTACTCACAAACTGCAAGATCATGACCTAAGCCAAAGTCAGATACTTAACTGACTGAGTCACCCAGGTGCTCCCCAACTCACAACTTCTTGACTAATCTTTTCCCAGGCAGAATAATTTTCAGCTCCTACCTTCATCCCAGCAGAATAGCCCACACCCCCTCTATCTTCACTTATCTTGAGCATACAATATCGAAACCCAGGACGACTCTTACTAGACTATGAATTTTTTAAGAACAGAGATTTCTATCTTCAGTGCTTAGGATTTTACTGAGGCTCAATAAATGTTTGTTGAATGAATACAATCTTCCTAGGAACTAAGTAAGGCATACTGTGACAAAGGAGATCACATATATCTGGTTTTCAAGGGAAGTGAAACTCTAGTTGTAAATTAATACACTGATATCCTAGAAAAACATTTATTTAGCTTAGAACTTGATCATTTTCAAATGAGCTGCACCAGGGGTCTCAACCTTGAATCATGGAACCACCAATAAGATGCCATACACCCAAGTGAAGAGTGGGCTAAGAGCCATCTGACCTTATCCATTACGTTACTATGCAGTACAGTTTGAAGATGGAAGAGACCTGAGGTATACATGCCTCATGAAAGGCACATCAGTAGGGTATATGAAGGAAATCAGAGGGCAAATCCCTTTCCAATATGTTAATAGCTAGAATCATTCACTGCCGAATTCTTGGAAGAGGTCCTAAAATCAGGTTGTGATTGATGACTCTACTATCCACTATCATAGGAGAACAAAGGGAGGGACTGAATCCATGAAAAGCCGTCTTTGGAGTTCACATGACCTTCTGCGCTGCTATATTTAAAAATCACCTATACTTTCCTTGGTCAATACAGTCTCAATTTGGAGTGATAAATACCAGCCCCTTCTTTAAAACATCCATGGGTTTTGTATTCAAGGTGAGGCCCCAAGCAGAAACACCCTGTGACACCACCTAGATTTATAAATAGCCAAAAAAAAAAAAAAAAAAAAAAAAAAAGAAGAAGAACAGTTAGCTAGAAACAATGGAATCACTGTTTTTGTTTGCTTGTTTCTTTATGGGGAAAATATAAATTAAGGAACAAGAAAACAACACTTTAGTCAATCAAGAGGCATAAATGGCACCCCCAAGGCTTTACACATTCAAGAGAGAGCTAATTACAGCATTAACAAACGCTTTACTACTATCAGGAGAGAGAACTAGCTGCTTCATCTGCTGCTTCCATTTCTAATTTCCTTAAATCCAGGAAAATGTACAAAATGACTTTATGCCAATATTACATGCTACAAAGCAGAGTTCATTTGGGTGGTTCTGGCAAAGAGATTGTTCGTCAATGTTGTTAATGTACACTAGAAGACATCTGATGTGAAATTCATAATTGAAATGTTATGAGCGGTTTAGCATATGGATCCTTCACATCCACTTAATTGCCAGTTTAGTAATAATTTTATGTAATGAAGCATTATTAATAATACGTGAAATACTAAATTGACGTAATGCCCTAAAAACGTAATATGACATTTGCCACTGAAAGAATATTATGATTCCAGGTGTCTTTACTATGATTTCAAAAACATATGTGATATTACATAAAACACTGAATTAATCTTTGGAAACAGCTTGGTTATGATGTATTTCAAATTGACTCACCAAGTTATAATCTTTTTTCTTTTTTTAAGTGCAAAACTTTGCCTTATGGAGTCACATTGCAACTGTTCCTTGAAGCTCTCACATTGTTAGATGTTTGCCATCTTGCTCCTCCATGGCTGAGGTGGCATTTGATATGCCAGGAGGGGAAAACAAGACAGAAAAAAGGTTTGTCCCAGTCCAAGCACTGAAAAAATACAGGGAAGCAGAAGCCAAATGGTCTCTATCGACAGATCCTCAAAATTTCATCACATTTTAAGGATTTTTAAAGTATCTTAATAGTTTCCAAAACCTTCTGATTGGGGTCATGATTATCATTTGTGAGGCCTGGGGGAAGAATGCAAGTGGAGGCTCACATACCATATGTTTATATACATATCAAACCATTATATAAAACATGATTTTTCCTATTGACAGATACTCTGTCATGTTACCAAAATGGAAAAATATACAAAAAGGCTTGGTTTTTGTTGTTCCATTGATGGGCTTGGATGAATAATAAAATAAAAATACACATAATTCATAAAAAATTGAAATTCATTCCATAAAATGTGTTTTTCCTGCTTTTATTTCATTCAGCGAAATTACTAAAGATGCTAAACACTAAGTTGTGTTTTATTGACAGTAGTGACCTAAATGACTTAAAAATAGAATGTAACTGTATTCAGGACAGAAATTCTAATAATTTTCATAACCTGTAAATTAAATTTTAAAAAATTAATATTATTTTTCCAATAATTTCTCTTCTAAAATATTCAAAATTATATATTAAACTTAAAAGGCAGAATTAAAATTATGAATATAAAAACTTAAGTCTGTTTATTTAAATAATGCTGAAAATTCTAAATTAATATTTTGAATTTTATTTCTTTTTAAAAGTTTATTCATTTTAGGGGCGCCTGGGTGGCACAGTCGGTTAAAGTCCGACTTCAGCCAGGTCACGATCTCGCGTTCCGTGAGTTCGAGCCCCGCGTCGGGCTCTGGGCTGATGGCTCAGAGCCTGGAGCCTGTTTCCGATTCTGTGTCTCCCTCTCTCTCTGCCCCTCCCCCGTTCGTGCTCTGTCTCTCTCTGTCCCAAAAATAAATAAACGTTGAAAAAAAAAATTTTTTTTTAAAGTTTATTCATTTTAAGAGAGTGTGCATGAGTGGGGGAGAGGCAGAAAGAGAGAGAGATTCCCGAGCAGGGTCTGTGGAGCCCGATCTCACAAACTGTGAGAGCATGACCTGAGCCAAGATCAAGAGTTAGATGCTTAACGAACAGAGCCACCCAGGCACCCCAATATTTTGGATTTTAAATGAAATCTTATTAAGAATTTTATGCAGATAAAACTATTTGCAATTATAGCATGCAATGTCCATCTTGTTGCCAATGTGAAGAACTAGTACCACACTTTCACATGTATGTCTAGACAAATATATCTCTATCTATATTTATATACATATATAGATATTTGAGTAATATGAATAATTTAATACTGTAAAATGTTCCTAATCCACCAAGTACAACCATTGCAAATATTGCCCTAACTTGTCAACCAAGAATTGGAACTCAACTGGAACGTGGAAGAGGAGTGAGAAAATGGGTGCTTAGCACTACTGGGAAACAATACTTCATAGTATAAGGGTCTATTGCATTCATGCTGACAGGAAGGATTTGACAAGTTAATTAATTTGTCTTTTCTCTTACCTAAGCGCTTTAGCCACTTAAATCCCCCTGCACTCAAAAGCAGTGTCCATCTCTGAAGCTGGCAGTGGCATAACCCACAACTCTCCTCAGCATTTAGATGCAGTTGCTTTTTGTTTTGAGGACACAGGGTAGGCCACATGGAAAAGTGTTTCTTGGGGCTTGAAAAGTATTAGGCATATAAGCTGACATTTAGGGAGTTGGGATTCCTATGTCAGCAATGAGTACTGGATCCTAAGTGACCAAGGTATAGGTGTTCCTTAATAAACTGTGTGTGTGTATGTGTGTGTGTGTGTGCGTGCGCGCGTGCGTGTTTGTACGCGCATGTGTATGTGAATGTGATTGTATGGTCCTCTAGAATGCAGGTCCCTGAACAAGGCCATCTCTTGCCTGGCTCTAAGTGTAGCACAGCATGTGGTACATGCATACTGAAAAAGTTTAATAAATGTTGCTTTCACACCAACTAACAACACTGCCTCGTAGACTCTGTAATATTCCCCTCCATGCTTCCCTATTTGAGCCAGACTATAGCTTAAATCTTCCCCCATCTATATGTGGTATGCTCTGGGGGAGTGGCCATCACTGGAGTTTTTGGGATGTCCAAGGCTGGTTTAGTTGGTTCACCTAGGTATTGCCATACTGCTTGTTAAAGTACTGAAATATCCTCATACCATTTGTTAAACAATAGTTTCCTTGAACCCCATATATGCATTCCACCCTCATGTCCCCCTCCTCCCTTCTCTGGGACCGTCTGCCCAAGATCTCCATACAGAATCTCTCCAGGACCCTGTTTCAGTGCCTAAGCCACATGTATTGCTCAATATTTCTAACATTACGTTTGTACATGTCTTACAGCAAGGCGAAAGTACAGGTGAAAGGGACAATGGATTAACACCATTCGCACTTATACCAAATAGATCTATTGAAGAGAGCATCACTGGTAGAATATTGGTAGAATATTTCTGGATGGCACCAACTTATCTGTATAATAGAAGGAGAAGAGATGCCCTTTCATTGTGAGGTTGGCTATTGAAATCTGATTCAGGGTCAGCTAGGAGAGCTATTTCCATACTGACAGATGTTCAGTGGCTTTTGTCAAATGAGTTGGTGGCCTTTATCCAGTTCCAAGTGGCCAGATGTCCAAATCACTAAAATCACTATTCTAAGCTGATGTGTGATCTGATTAAGGTCCTTCTTGGGCTTTTTGGCTCAGAGTTCAGAACTGAATTAGAGTGGAGATTGAGACAGACCTATAAAGAAGAGCTACCACACACTCTGATTCTAAGACAAAACCAAATAATGAAATGTAGCCAGCACTAACCTACTTTGCAGATAAACCTAGAATTTAATCTTTATAAACTATTAGTTTAGCACTTTTCAAGAAGTCTGCAAGAAAATAATTTGTTATTAAAAATAGTTGTGGGGGCTGGGTGACTCAGTCAGTTAAGCATCTGACTCTTGATTTCTGCTCATGATCTCATGTTTCATGAGATTGAGCCCCACTCTGGGTTCCACACTGGGATTGTGGAGCCTGCTTGGGATTCTCTCTCTCTCTCACTCTCTCTCTCTCTCTCTCTCTTTCTGCTCCTCCGCTGCTCACATGTGCTCTCTCTCTCAAAATATATAAAACCTAAATAAAGTAATTGTGTTTTTTCAATGTTGTATATTTTTTATACTGACCAGTAAAGGCTGGGAGAGTGAAATAAAGTAAGAAGAGTCTACATGGTGGGGCATTTTCCAAGTTGAAATCACTTACTTTGATTTCCAAACCCAAGTCAGCCCAGCCTCTTCCAACCTCAGATTGAGGATGGCCTAGAGGATCTTCTAGAGCTTGGCCCAGTACCAAATAGGAGTTGAGCTTTATATGTACTTTGGTAACATCCATGTTCAGAGGCAGATCCAGCTTCTGTGGGGCCTTAAGCTCACACAATTTGCAGTCTCTCTTTAAGAAAAAGAATACAAAATCATAAATTCAAAATTCCTAGGGTCCCCACCAGGGCCTTCAGAGAGTAAGGGCCCTGCAGCTTAAGCTTCATTGGTATTAGGGAAGATCTGTGTGGGCTTTCTTTGTGTAGCAGACACCAAAAGACTCCAGCTGTGACCTGTTTTCCTTTTTGTAGGTTTTTTTCTTGTGCTATTGCACCTACCCTAAAGGAGATGCAAGCTAGGCAAAATTCATGAGGTTTATGTAGCAGGGGAAAATGGGATTTTCTGTCTTTACAAGAGATACAATTAAAGGGCCACTCCTGGGGCACCTGGGTGGCTTAGCCGGTTGAGCGTCTGACTCCTAATTTCAGCTCAGGTCATGAACTCATAGTTTGTGGGATAGAGCCCTGTGTTGGGCTCCATGCTGACAACATTCAAGCAGAGACTGCTTTAATTCTCTCTCTCCCTCTCTCTCTCTCTCCGCCCCTCTCCCACATACTCTCTTCTCAAAATAAATAAATAAACTTAAAAAAATAATAAAGGGCCACTCTGGAAATTTGAGCTCTGTGGCCATATGTGAAAAGGGTAGAATTTGTGCTTTTTTCAAGCTTAAAAATAGGGATAGGTGATAATTACACCTAGAAAACTCTTTCAAGTCAAGTATATACATAAACTCTTGTGTACTCTGAGATGTCCAATGAAGGGAAGCAGACTCTTTATTGTATACTTAATGGCTTACCCCCTTACGGTGCCATACAAAGCCAAAGATGGGAACGGAACTGACATTATCATTACCATTATCACTCAGAAATTTTAGTTGAGATGTTGTTTCTGAAGGCCTATTTCTACTTGGTCTAAGAAAATAAATTATATAAACATCATCACATCTGTTCCTCTAAGTTTATGGGAGGCGATGGCTTTTAGAGTCAGGTGGGAGTGCATGTTCTAGTGCAGCAGTCTGAGGGAAATCGTACATACGATGCTATGGGACAGCAGGGATAAGACAAAAGGGCCAGGCCCCTGAGCTGGGTAGGGCATATGTGATGGGGAGAAGAGGAGGCATATGGATCCTGGTGATGAAGGTGAAGTAACTTTATTTTTTTCATGAAAAATATTTTTAGATTTCCAAATATATCAAGATTTCTTTTTTTTAAGTATTTATTTTCAAGAGAGAGAGAGAGAGAGAGAGAGCAGGGGAGGGGCATATAGAGAGGGAGACAGAGGATCCGAAACAGGCTCTGAGCTGACAGCAGACAGCCCGATGTGGGGCTTGAACTCATGCACAGTGAGATCATAACCTGAGCCGAAAAGTCAGACGCTTAACTGACTGAGCCACCCAGGTGCCCCTCAATATTTCTTTTAACTTAGTTTTGGTTACTAACTTCTAACCATGTTGTGGTGGCTGTTCTTTAAAATGTGTTGAAATATATGACCTAGCAAATGACCTATTTTTGGAAACGTTCCACTTGCGCTCAAGAAGAATGTCCACTCTCCAGCTATTGGTAGGAGAATTCTATATGTGCCCACTAAATGAAAGTTATTAATTGTGTTCAAATCTTCTAAGTCTTCAATGATTTTATGTCTACCTAACTTACCAAATCTGAGAAAGAAAAGTAAAAACAACTCAATTTTTAAATGGGCAAAAGACCTGGATAGACAGTACACAGCCTAGAAAGTATTTATAGCCAATATGCATCCAAGAGGATGCTTAATCTCATTAGTAATTGGAGAAACATAAATCAAGACCACAAAGAGATACCATTTCTCATTTATTTAATCTGCAAAACTCAACAAGTCTGACAATATCAAGTGTTGAAAGGATATGGATCAAGAAGTTTTCTTATATATTACAAGTGGGACTATATAACCACATTGAAAAATAATATGGGGATGAGGCGCCTAGGTGGCTCAGTCGGTTGAGTGTCCGACTTCGGCTCAGGTCATGATCTCACAGTCTGAGTTCGAGCCCCGCGTCGGGCTCTGTGTTGACAGCTCAGAGCCTGGAGCCTGCTTCGGATTCTGTGTCTCCCTCTCTCTCTGCCCCTCCCCCGCTCATGCTCTGTCTCTCTGTCAAAAATAAATAAACATTAAAAATTTAAAAAAAAAGAAAAGAAAAGAAAAATAATGTGGGGTGGCACCTGGGTGGCTCAGTCAGTTAAGCATCCAACTCTTGATTTTGGCTCAAGTCCTGATCTCACAGTTTGTGAGATCGAGTTCCATGTCAGGCTCTGTGCTGACAGTGCAGGGCCTGCTTGGGATTCTCTCTCTCCTCTCTCTCTACCCCCCTGCCCTGCTTGCAGGTGCACATGTGCTCTCTCTCAACGTAAATAAACACTAAAAAAAATAAAAATAATGTTGCATTACTTTGTAGAAGTGAACATTAATACACTCCAAGATTCATCAGTTCTATTCCTGGAGATACAGCCAAGAGAAACTCCTACATGCATGCATCAGAAGATGTGTGTAAAAAGTTCATTATAGCACTACTTGTAAATAGCAAAAAACTAGAAGAGACTCAAAAGCCCACAACACAAGAATAAATAGCTAATGAAACATTATATGGCAGTACTAATGCAAGAACATGGATGGATCTTAGAAATACAAGTTATTTGTATTTCTACAAAATACAAATGTTGGGGGGGCTGGGTGGTTCAGTTGATTAAGCATCCGACTTCAGCTCAGGTCATGATCTCGCAGTTCATGGGTTCGAGTCCCGCATCCGGCTCTGCACTGACAGCTCAGAGCCTGGAGCCTGCTTCAGATTCTGTGTCTCACTCTCTTTCTGCCCCTCCCCCGCTTGTGCTCTGTCTCTGTCTCTCAAAAATAAATAAATGTTAAAAAAAAGAAATATGAGTTATGTTTAAAAACATCAAATCCCAGAAGTTATCTACGGCATGTAATGTTTTATGCAGTTCAAAAACAACCAAAAAATTGTTTAGGCATGTATGTATGTATGTATAAATATTAACACATGCAAAAAACATTTACCATATTGCATATATGTAAGGTAAATAAACATTTTAGGACAGTGATTATCTTATGGGAACAAGTGACAGGATGGGGGGGGAGCACAGAAGTAGATGGAAGCTACTGTCAGTGTTTTAGTTTTGGGACTGATTGGTTTCATAAGTGTTCATTATAAGAGTAAATAAATAAAGGATAGGACCACACATGGATAATGAAGACTATGTGTCATAAACTAATGAAATAGAACACTTCTGTTCACTTGAGGTTCCATTTAAATATAAATAAATGAAAGCTAGAGGAAGGCCTGAAGAATGTCCAGAAATAATAAAAGGGTGGGAGATACCCAAGTTTTAGCTGTCTGTTTGTACTGTGAAGTATAATTTGGCCAGAATTCCAGACATCTGATCCCCTCAGAGCTGTTGGCAAACTATAACCCAAAGTGAAAGCCTAAGGCTGGGTTGATGGTAAGCAAGTCTGATGCTTATTTTCACACAACGATAGGTGTCTCAGCTCCTCTCAGATTCAAGAGCAAGCATCTGTTGCAGATGCTGTTTGTAGAATGAACCTTTTTCCAGATCTCATCAGCCCCTCTCCACTCCCAGTCCTGACTCTCAGTTAATTCACAGGGTCAAAGGAGATGGATTTAGCCAACATTTGATGAACAAGCAGGAAGAGTTAACGAAATGTATCATTCAACCTCACTCTTCTCCTGCCTTCCCATCTCTTTCCAGGGCCTCCCAATGGCCTCCCAAAACAAATGATGCTCCAGCTACCTCTGGAAGCCAGAGGACAAAGGATCTATTGAGGTAGTCCATATAGGTCAGCCTCTCAGGGCACAGAGCAAGATGGAGAAGCAGAGGAGTAATTCCAGAGAGATAAACAGAAGATATCCAACAAGGAGACAGGAATAAAAGTGACAGTGAGGTTTCTTAGAAAGCTTCTGAGAGACAGACTTTTTAGCCATCTTTTTGCTCTTTCCTTCCTGGAATACAGACACGATGCCTAGAAGCACAGCCATCATATTTTGGACATGGAAGATGCAAAACACACGCTAAGAGTGGTGAATCAGAGAGAGCCTGGTTCCACAGCTGCCCTGAAACACCTATCCCTAGAAACACTACATGATAAAAACCAAAACCACCAAACAAGCAACCAATGAATCTTTTAGTTACTTAATGTCAGGTTTCCAAATTCAGCCAGATGCAATACTGACTAATTTAGATACCTTGCTAAAGTCTCCAATCAGATATGCTCAATTGTTTAGTTTCTGTCCTCTTTGATGTTCTAGACAGTAAGCATCATCTAGGAATGACTGGAGTTAATTGTTGATACTTCATAAAACATTCATCTTCCTTATTAAAATAAAAAATTAACATAATTGAATTGACAGTAGAAATAAGCTGAAGTCAACAATTTTCTATTATCTGCATATTAATTGATAGCCTAAAGTATTTTTTTTAGCTCATTTAAGATAGCTCTGGGAGCAAATAAGGTGTCAAATTTGTAAAACTTGTTTAGCACTTCTACTTAAAATGTCCACTTTTTAAGTTAAAAAAATATTTGATTTCTAGTGCACCAAACTGTATAAAGATTTTTTACCTAGAAAATAATTATGAAAATACAGTAAGAAATAGAATGATACCAAAATTACTCGTGTTTAAATAAATTCTCTCATAAAGATAAAATGAAACAGTTATGTCATAGCTGAATAAACAACAAAAAAAAGAGAGTATAGCAAACTAAACTTGTACCTACTTATCCATATATCTACCTATTAGTATGTGTTATATGATGCATTAGATATTACTAAAGAGGCATACTACTTTCTGGTAGCATCTATAATTTTTGAATATAAATTCATATTCTGACTACTGCCAAAGAAGTCTGACAGTTAAAGGAATTCAACTGGTGGATTTTATGGTAAAGAAAATAACTATATTCTAATTTAACTGTTTTATGAAATTTGCCTCTTATGAATTGGGGCAAACTGTATACAGATAAACCTGTGATTTGTGACCAATCTGAGTCCTTAGAAGCCTATTAAAGATTTTACACACTTTTATAGACCAGTTAGATCCCTCAGTCTCACAGTCACCAGTGGCCTATTCTAAGTGCATCCTTAAACCCTAAACTGTGGGGTGCTGATGTTCAGAAAAATGAGGTATCAGTGGGGTTGGTGACAGAAATTAAGAGTGGTGGGTCACAGGCAGGATCTCTATATGCCAGAGCATCCACAGGGCATGCAGAGGGGTGGAATGTCTATACACACCAACTTCCCCTGGGCTCAGACATTGATGAAACTAGTTTTTTGTTTGTTTGTTTGTTTGTTTTGTTTTTGTTTTTCAATATATGAAATTTATTGTCAAAATGGTTTCCACACAACACCCAGTGCTCATCCCAAAAGGTGCCCTCCCCAATACCCATCACCCACCCCCCCTCCCTCCCACCCCCCATCAACCCTCAGTTTGTTCTAAGTTTTTAAGAGTCTCTCATGCTTTGAGAGTCTCTCTCCCACTCTAACCTCTTTTTTTTTTCCTTCCCCTCCCCCATGGGTTTCTGTTAAGTTTCTCAGGATCCACACAAGAGTGAAAACATATGGTATCTGTCTTTCTCTGTATGGCTTATTTCACTTAGCAGAACACTCTCCAGTTCCATGCACATTGCTACAAAGGGCCATATTTCGTTCTTTCTCATTGCCCTGTAGTACTCCATTGTGTATATAAACCACAATTTCTTTTTTTTTTTTCAATGTTTATTTATTTTTGGGACAGAGAGAGACAGAGCATGAATGGGGGAGGGGCAGAGAGAGAGGGAGACACAGAATCGGAAACAGGCTCCAGGCTCCAAGCCATCAGCCCAGAGCCCGACGCGGAGCTCGAACTCACGGACCGCGAGATCGTGACCCGGCTGAAGTTGGACGCTTAACTGACTGTGCCACCCAGGCGCTCCTAAACCACAATTTCTTTATCCATTCATCAGTTGATGGACATTTAGGCTCTTTCCATAATTTGGCTATTGTTGAGAGTGCTGCTATAAACATTGGGGTACAGGTGCCCCTATGCATCAGTACTCCTGTATCCCTTGGATAAATTCCTAGCAGTGCTAATGCTGGGTCATAGGGTAGGTCTATTTTTAATTTTCTGAGGAACCTCCACACTGCTTTCCAGAGTGGCTGCACCAATTTGCATTCCCACCAACAGTGCAAGAGGGTTCCCGTTTGATGAAACTAGTTTAATTCAACATACTGTGGTTCAATAACATGAAACTTTTCTTTGGAATTATTATTGCACTATTTTGTGCAACCCTTGTTCTCCAGATCAGATTTAACTTAATAAAACATCTCTGGAGGATATGTAGTAAACAATGAAGTTTTGGTTGCCTGCCTTAATGTAGCCAAGTATGAAAGACGCTTATTACTTTTGGTTACCACCCTTTTTCTTAGCGACATTGCTTCGGTTAATCTTACCTAGTAAAAAAGTGGCTAGATGTTCTTTTTTACTCCTGGCAACCTGCTAGACTATATTTCCCAGTCTCCTTTATAGTCAGGTACAGCCATCTGATAACTTCTTCCCAATAGAATGTGGGCAGAAGTGACATATACCACCTTTAGACCTGGCCTATAACGAGCTTCTTTTCTCTTTCCCTTATGTCAGCTAAATGCATAGGATCCTGTTAAGGCCTTAGAGAACAACATAGCCATTAACTGCAAGGAGCATAGGTCCCTGAAAGACTGAGTAGAGTCTTCCTGCCAACCTTATTGGATTGACATGAAAAGGAAAAACAAACAACAACAATAAAACACATTTAATGTTACACCACTGAGACTTTAGGACTTTATGGTATAGCAATTAACCCACCCCAACTAATAATTCTCAAGATCTGTATATGAAAAGATTACTATTATCTTCTCAATTCATATAAATAAATAAAAATAAGTATATATGAAACTTACTGATTATTCCAGTGAAAGTTCAGAAAATACTTATTCCCAGGGCGCCTGGGTGGCTCAGTTGGTTAAGCGTCCAACTCTTAGTTTCAGCTCAGGTCATGATCTCATGGTTCGTGAGTGTGAGCTCTGCATCGGGCTCTGTGCTGATGGTGCAGAGCCTGGTTGGGATTCTCTCTCTCTCTCTCTCTCTCTCTCTCTTTCTCTCTCTCACTCTCAAAATAAATAAACTTAAGAAAAATAAAAAGAAAATACTTATTCCCAAATGACTTTAACAGACTTTGGCATAGAGTTCTATAGGCTTGATAAGCATCAGACTTCATTTTTGGTGAATAGATGCCACAAAACTGAGGACTTTCATTCCTGTTTCCTTCACCTAGAATCTATTTTTAAAACCCAGTCTTCAGAAAATTATTCATTTTCAGTATTACTCACACTATACTATCAATAAGTCAGAATACAAGACTGTCATCCCTTCTTAACAAGGAAGAAAAATAATTGCATATATAGTTTTTTAATGTTTCAACATTTTTTATCTAATCATTGCTTTTGGTTCAATAAGAGTAAATGCTTGTGCCAGTGGCACATGCTTACAAGAAATAGTTTAGTTAATGCGCTAATTAGTGCATTCATGCTACTGCCATGGGTTATCCTATATTTAATATATACTCATTATATTCAGATAAACTCTAGCTTGCACAAATTGTTCTTGGAAATGGCTTATTCTCTCAAAGTCTTTTACTCACCCCAATCTTTTATATTATGCTATTTGACCAAATTAGTAATGTTTGACTCATTAGCATGATGGGCCTCCAGTTATTTTTTTCTCTTAGATGCTTTCAATCGACTATTCAGAGATTAGTTTTCCTTACACAGAGTCATTGAACTCAGTCATCTCAAAATAGCTAAAACAAAGCAGTATAGATCAGCTCCAGGTTCAATGGTCACACTGTAGGAACACAATTCATTTGTTAATTAAATGCATACTATCTACACTACTGCCTCCTGCTAGCTTCAAATTTCTGTGAGAATTCTCCATTTGCCTGAGGAATGAAAATAAAATAGACGCACTCTCTGCTTTGCTAAATAGTCTTCCTTGGAAGCTTTCCTCCTACTCCTATTTTTTAAACGTTAGTTTGTGGATTAGCCTAGCAGAATTTTTATATCAACTCAGCCACTTGTTTCTGCCCACTGCCTCCAAATTAAGGACATTATATCAATAATTAGATAGTAACACAACGTTTGGAAACAACCAACTGCCATATTACAGTTCTGCCCAGAAGCCCCAGAGACAAATCTAATTTGGACCCAAACTTGTAGACAGATTTTGCCCTGCATATATGCTTGAGTCTGCTCAATACTGAGCTCCCTGAAGGCAGGGACTGTAACTGTTTGGCGTTGTGAGTATATGCAGCACCTGGTACAGTGCCTAGAACATACATGTTTCCCAAAAAGTATTTTATTGAAAGGAGGAGGTTTTAAGAGATAAGGTTGGAGTACTTCATATGCCATACTAAGTAATTTGGACTTCATCCTGGAAGAACCAGTAATTTTAGGCAGGGGAGTTACATGAATATATCTTCATTTTTAGAAAGCTCTCTCTGGCAATATATGCTAGATACATTGGACTCCAGGCTATGTGAAGGTAAGGGACTTTGCCTATCTTGATCATTCCTGGTATCCCTTGTACACAGCACAGTGCCTGGAACATATAATCTACTTAAGAGATAATTGCTAAATGAATGAATAAAAAGTCCATGAAGTTAGTCTCTGAATCCTCCAGAAAAACAGGGAGATTTTAAGGCCTCATGAGAAATTTTGATCTTCTCTAGGTTAGCCTTGTGATTTGATTTTGGAGCTCTTAGTTGGTTGTTGATCCATCTGAACCTGAGAAATTCACCAGAATGGAGTGGGATGTCACTCTGATCTGGAGAAATCTTTTTGGAACCACCTAGACCTATCTCTTGGGCTTAAACTGGAACTGATTTATTCTCCAAAACATAGAGAGGGATGAGCCATCCTTCTTGAGAACATTTTCTCAAGGGACACATGGAGAATGCTTGAGGTCCTTGTCAGTCCATTCTCAAAGTAACAGCATTCCAAAAGAAGAGTACAAACCATGGGGCCAGCAGTTAATTTTATGGTTGATAAACATGTTTCAACCTTGAGCTCCCAGATGATGCGTTTCTATGGGTCAACTGAGCAGCCTCTGGAGTGCTGACCTTTGAAACATGGGTATCACAATCTGCCATTTGAGGCTTTTTACCGACTCTGGTGTCCACAGAGTTCGGTAAGTCTTGCTTCTCACTCACAAAGCCTCCTCCCTGCTAACCCTAACTGTTCCCAAATAAAAATGAGAAAATTAAACATTTACCTTGATGAGAAAATAGAGCTCTTTCATTGACACTTCTTCACACCCTCACCAATGTGATTTAGTTATAGTTTTTAGTAGCTGTTTTTACATTTTTAATTATTTTGTAGAGTTAAAATATGTAATAATGGATAACTGTGCAATACATTAAATACTTATGGGTATGTTGCGCCTTCTGTTATAATATAAAATCCATCTATTCTGGTTGATGGGTTTTAACCTCACACAGAATACTTTAAACTCCATTTGGACTTGTGCCTACAATCACCTTAGCAAAGTCTCTTAAGTAACTGCGCACAGCCTAATTAGTATGCATTATCAATTAACAAACTTAATAGCCGGCAGATTGATTAGATCCTCTGTTGCAGGGGCAGAGCTGAAGCGAAACAGAATGAAAAATCATTGCACGCATACACTGCAGCTTTGTTATTTTCTCAGATCCCCTCCTCCTCCTTCACATTCCTTTAATTAATGTATGCATATGGTTCTGCATATCTGGTAAACCTGAGCTTTTCCGAACTCTTTCATAAAGCTCATTTGTAAACAGAGGGAGTCCATGCCTCCCTTTTCTTCCAGGGGTTCCGTGTATCTTTTTCACCCCTCTTCTTGCCCTTTGTACAGCACTGAATTTTAAAGGGCTGCTTCTCCCATTCTGATTACCCTCCCCGTGCTGGAAATGGGAGAGGAATACAAAGATGAGTGGGAAGTATATGCTTTTTAACACAGGGGACTGCTCAGGAGTCACATCGGAGGGGTTTGAAAACCATAAAGTGCTTCTGGCAATTATTTCCAAAAAGAATGGTACAAATGGACTGTCCTGTTATATCTTGTCTATTTTTGATGGACTGGAAACAATATGAATAAATGAAGGAAAATCCACATTTCCTGAAAGCAGGGATCAAGCTAAAAGGAGTTGCTAACTGCACTGTTCATAAAACGCTGGCATTATAAGAATTTTACACCTTCCATAAACATTCAACACAAAACTCTAAAAAGACTTCTGAAGACATTTCCAACACCATAAATTGTCACCCTGTAGTGCTGGTTTGGGTTTTATTTTTCTATTTTAAACAAAGTAATGGTTCATGCCAGTTTTTTTATTTATTACTGTTCTCAGGTATAGTATCTTTTTTTACTTCTATGTGGGAAGAGTTATAATTAGAAAATGGAGGAGACAAAGAGAAGTTTTAATTTCTGGTTTGAAGGCCACCTATATGCTGGTGGTTTATTGACTATTCCCTCTAAAATCGAATTAGGGATAATCCCAGGAGTCCCAGGTCTAGTCAGTTTTTTCTTGACTGTCCTTTGCAAAGAAGGTCCTGCCTGCCTTCAACTTCACCTCCTGCCATTCTCTCCCTTGCTCACTGCACTCTAACCACAGTGGCCTTCTCACTGTTCCTGAACAAAGTTCATCCCTCTACTTGCTTCCCTTTGCCTAGGATGCTCATTTTTGTTTTTCTTATGACTTTTTCTTACCATGGAGGCCTCAGCTCGAATATCATCTCCTAAGAGAGGCCTTCCTCAATCACTGGTCTAAAGTGATGCCCACCTGCCTCACCCAACTACCAGTACTCCTTTCACCACTCTAATCATATTGATGTCATAGCTCTTCCACTATCTTACATTTCCTAACTAATTTGCTTCTTTATTTAATACCTGCATTCCCTGTAAGAAAGCAAGATTCTCATTAGCAAAGACCACACGTGTTTATTCATAGCTGTTTGGCTTCAACACTAAGCACAGTGCCTGGTACATTTTAGGAACTTAACAAACGTTTGTTGAATGATAACACGATTCAATAAATGTAAAGGGAATAAATAAGAAGTGGGATTAATGTGTATGTGCATGGGCAGAAGAGAAAAAGTAATCAACACTGAGTGAACCTGAAGCAGTATCAACACTTACAAAATAAGCCCATGGACAAAGGACATTTCTCCAAAGAAGATATTCAAATAGCCAATAAGCATATAAAAAGATGTTCATCCTTATCCATTAGAAAAATGCAAATCAAAACCACAATGAGATACCACTATACACACACTAGGAGGGCTAGAATCAAAAAGACAGATAATAACAAATGTTGGCAAGGATGTGAAGAAAGTGAAAGTACGTGGCTGGTGGGAATGCAAAATGGTGCAGCCTCTGTGGCAAATAGTCGGGTAGTTCCTCAAAATGTTAAACATAGTTACCATATGACCCAGTAATTCCACTCTGAGATATGTACCTAGAGATATAAAAACATATGTCCATGCAAAAACCTGTACACAAATGTTTATAACAGCCATAAAGTGGAAACAGCTCAAAATCCATCAATGGATGAATGGATAAATAAAATGTGCTATGTCCACACAATGGACTATTATCCAGCCATAAAAAGGAATAAACTACTGACACATACTACAACATAAGTAAACCTTAAAACATTATGCTAAGTAGAAAAAGCCAGTCAAGAAAGACCACATTATGTGCATTTCACTCATATGAAATGCCCAGAACAGACCAACATATAGAGACAGAGTGTATTAGTACTTGCTTTGGGCTTGGACAAGCAAAAAATAAGGAGTGACTGTTAATGGATACCAGGTTTCTGTTTTAAGTGATGAGAAGGTCATAAAATCGATTATGGAAATGGTTGAACAACTCAGTGAATATACTAAAAACCAGTGAACAGTCCGTTTTAAATGGGTGAATTGTATGGTATGTGAATTACAGCTCAGCAAAGCTGATTTTCAAAAAAAAAAAAAAAACCATAAAAGAGACTTTTAAAAAGGAATGACAGGAGCTGTGAGGAACACCAGGAGCACAGGGTATCAGGGTGTTTCATGAAGAAGGTGGTTATGTGTGGCCACTTTCGCCATTGATCAGATAAAACAAGGACTGAGAAGTGCCCACTGGAGCTAGAAAACAGGGAGACACTCAGTGGCTTTGGCAGGACAAACATGAGATCCTGGGAGTCATCTCATTTTGGGCTCCTCTGAAACAGCCCCTGAAATAGGGATTCACCGGCAAGTGTTTCTTTGAGGATAGAGGGGTATCGTGGTAGGGGAGTGGGGAAAAAGGTGCCGGGTATCAATCAAAGCTGACTCCCTCTGTACTTCTGGAAGGCTGTGCCAACGCTTGCCCCAGAACTGTCCTGTCCCGCAAGGGAGCAGCTGGGACGGGGGAAGTGGGGGAGCAGCCCCTACCTGCTGCCAAACACCAGGAAACACTGAAAAGTCTGAGGGCTCTGAGTAGGCACCTGCGCGTCCTCTGTGGTAGCTAGGGCCGCTCCTTCCAGAAAAAGCGTGGGTGTGCGCAAGGCTGAGCCGGGAGGCGGTAAGCGCTGCAGAGCGCATGTGCGAGGCAGGAGCTGCGCGCCTCCCGGAGAATGCTGGGAAGGGCAGTAAAGTGGGCGATGGTGCCTGGAGTGGGTAGGTTCATGAGGGGGAGGGGTGCAGCTTCTTCCGGGGGTGTATGGGGCTCTCCGCTGAGGTGAGCAGGTGGCAAGGTCAAAGGTTTGAGGAGGGTGAGCAAAGCTTTACCCAGCTGGAGCCTGACCTTCTCTGAGACAAAATTTCCATGTTCCAAGCTGACTGAGTCAGCGCCCACCCTTCTCCTTCTCATCTCGCAGGGATCCCATATCATATCTCTGCACATCTCCTTCTGAGCCTTGTGCTTGTCTTTCACGTGTCAATCCCACCAGCAATCTGTGAGCCCCAGAGGGGTATAGACCAGAACTATGTAATCCCAGTGCCTAACTGGCCCCCATTTAAGACTATAGTTACTAAGACAACATGGAGGGTAGGTAGTAATGCTGTTTTGTTTTGTTTGGTCGTTTTACGAATTTTACGCCCAAATTAATAGAAGGCTTTTCTGTCTGGGGTAGGGCTGGTGGAGGGGATGGAAGGAAGAAGAGGCGTGGAGAATGGGCGGCCAAAATGTAGGGCGAGGGGAAGAAGGTCCTGCCCTGTCCTAAGCATGCTGGCGTTCCCTGACTTAATCACAGACTCTCAGAGCAGCTATGTGATTTCCTCAGGGGCAGGAACTGTGTCACATTCGTTTTGAATCCCCAGTGCTTCGGTCTCTCAGGATCTTAGGTTCCCAGTAAATGCTTTTAAGTGGAATTGAAATGGGGGGGTTGGGGGTAAAGACATCCAAAGTGGTTCTTTGTCCCCAAGCTTTCTTCCCTCCTCAGCAAGCCTCCTTTGGGGGCCCCCTCCTGGGACCGCCTTTCTGTATAGGACCCTTTGCTGGCTCCTGTTCTACCAAGACTTAGTGCAAAAAAATAATAAAATATAATTAATAACTTTGGGTGATGCCCAGAAAGCAACTCATAGTCTGGAAATTGATATATAAAAGGAAAGAATCAATATTCATCCTGCCTTTTCTGTTCCAACAATACCTCACGGTAACCAAATAGTTGTTAAGCCAAAGTTCTTCATAAAATAACTACAGTAACAAATTCAGAAGGAATGATAGAATTATATCACTGTTTTGCAAAGAATGGATCTAAATAACCATCCCTAATGGATGTTCAAACCATTAGGTGAAAGGCCAACGGGTAACTTTGTATGATGGATCAGGCTAACAACCCCTCAACCTACTGACCAATTGTAAAATCACAAAAAAGGAGACAACCAGATAATATGTGTCTCTTGATGTAATGCAACATGAAGCATTCATGTCATTATGTTCTATGACGTAGTCTTGACAAAAAAAGTAGAACTTAAATATGATTAAGTCTATTGATTTTACTATAGGACATACAGAGAACAGAAGAATGTGTTAAATTATGGGAATGCATTTAGCAAGAGCCAGAATATGATAAATTTTATGAGAAAAATAATCTGGCTTCTTCAATGAATAAACAAAATGAAAAGGAGAGGACCTAGAGATTTAAAAAATGCTTTAGAGACATATAAAAAAAATGTAGAGTATACAACTTGCTTGGATTGTGAAAACAATACACCAACTGCAAAAGAAGTTATGACACAATTGTTAGATATTGGATGATATTAATGAATTAGTGTTAATTTTTTAGGTGTGATAATAGTATCGTGGTTATTTTTTTAAAGAGTTCTGGTCTTTTAGGAGTACCTGGGTGGCTCAATTGGTTAAGCATCTGACTCTTGATTTTGGCTCACGGTTCGTGAGTTCAAGCCCTTTATCTGGCTCTGCGCTGATGGTGCAGATCCTGCTTAGGATTCTCTCTCTCCCTCTCCCTCTGCCCCTCCCCTGTGCGTGCATTCAGGTGTACACTCTCTCTCAAAAAATAAACAAAAAGATATAATTAAAAAAAGAGTTCTCATCTTTTAGAGGTACAAATTGAAGTACAGTAAGACCTTGGATAGCGAGTAACTTGTTCTGTGAGTGTTCTGCAAGACGAGAAAACATTTCTAATAAATTTTTTTTTTAATTTTTAACGTTTATTTATAATTGAGAGACAGAGAGACACAGAGCATGAGCAGGGGAGGGGCCGAGAGATGGAGAGACACAGAATCTGAAGCAGACTCCAGGCTCTGAGCTGTCAGCACAGAGCCCGACCCAGGGCTTGAACTCACAAACCGGGAGATCGTGACTTGAGCCGAAGTCCAACGCTTAACCGACTGAGCCACCCAGGCACCCCTCTAATAAATTTTTTAATAATTTTTTGTTGTTTATTTTTGAGAAAGAGAGAGAGAGAGAGAGAGACAGAGCATGATCAAGGGAAGGGCAGAGAAAGAGGAAAACAGAATCTGAAGCAGGCTCCAGGCTCCGAGCTGTCAGCACAGAGCCCGACATGGGGCTCGAACTCACAAACCGTGAGATCATGACCTGAGCCGAAGTCAGACACTTAACCAACTGAGCGACTCAGGCACCCCTCTAATAAATTTTAACTTGATAAACAAGCTATGTCTTGATAAACAAGACTTGTTTAACTTGGTAAACAAGCGATAAACTACTCTTGCAGTAAGAGTAGTGCACGATGCCGAATGTGACATGATCACAACTGAGCTAATGGTTCTCGAAATTTGCTTTGATATACAAATGCTTTGGATTATAAGCATGTTTCCAGAACAAATTATGGTCGCAAACCAAGGTTTTGCTGTACTTCCAAAAGAAAATATCTTATTTCTGTTAAAAGAAAAAAAGAGGAGGGGGTGTGGAGGAGATGCCTAGATAAACACCACTGGTCAGGTGCTGATAATTGTGGAAGCTGCAAGCGCAAAGACACAGCAGTTTAAACTAGTCTCTCCACTTTGGTGTATATTTGGAATTTTCTATAGTGAAAAGTAAAACCCTTGCTTCCCTAAGGTTTTCAGTATTATGCTTTCCTACCAGAATATCTGTGCTCTAGATTATAATCTAAAGGAATAAATAAACAAATAAATGAACAAATAAAATGAACAACTTGCCTCTCATGAATTGTTACCGGGTATATAGTGACACGTTTGTCTGTGCTACTTAATTTTCATGTACATCACAACTGAGAGATGCTGAAACTCTTTGCAGGAAGACTTCATTGTTTATTTAGTAACATAAAAGAAGTATAGCAGTAAGGGAAGGGGATGCAAACAAACTAGTTTCTTTTCCAGTCACTTTGTAAAAACTTTGAAAATGTGTTGAGCAAATCTAACTCAAAATTGGAGTCAGAAAGCCATGAAGGGAGGGCTTTTATGCGCATGTACCACTCATTGCAGCTTGCACAGTCCAGCAGGAAGAAGGAAGATTTCCTCTTGGTCCAGCAAAAGCGAACTACACCTGTAGCCAATAAGAAGTCACCGTCACTTCAAACTTTCATTTTTCTCCAGTGAACTTTTGTTCAAAACAACCCCTCCCGATTCCCCTTTCCTCTATAAAAGGACAGCCTCCTCCTTTTTTTCTCCAGACTTGCCTATAGTTCTCCATCGTTTGCTTGTCCCAAATTGCAGTTTCTCTGCTATTCTTGAACAAACCCTATTTTGCTGGCTAAATCACTTACCTTTTCCTTTTAAAGGATTTGCAAAACAGAGGGAAAAAGAGGGACAAAGCTAGTTTAACACAGCACTTGCTTGACAATTCTCACTGAAGCAGGTTGGAATAATAACAGTTAATAGTTACTGAGTACTTACTAATTGCAAGTCACTGTGCTAAGCATTTTCTATTGCATACACTATGAAATAGGTATTATTATTATCTCCATTCTACAGATGAAGAAACAGAGGTTTAGAGAATTAAAGTAACACCCCTCTTCCATCCATGAAACTGCTAAACACATTAGATGATTCTGCTTCCTACTCTGTGGCCTTTGTCCGTTCTGTTCCTTCAGCCTCATAATTGCAGCTGCCATTTTTGAGCACCCACTATGTTTTAGTAATCTGTAATTTACATGTATCAATTCACTCTAATTCTGACTCAAACTCCAAGAAGGGAGTCCTATCACCCTCATTCTGTAAATGAAGAACAGAAGGGCAGAGAAGTAAAATGCCCAAGATGACACAGCCAACAATGGAGTAGGTTTCAAACTAACCCCACAGCCTGTCTCTTAACCACTACCCTGTTAGCTACAACTCAAATGATCCCTCCTCTGTTCCCCACTACAATGCTTATTCCCTCACTTTTGGTACCACTGTCATTGTGTCACCCAAGTTCTGCTGTCCGTTCAGTAAATACCTATTGGCCACTTTATATGCAGGCACTGAACCATCTGTGGTGCCTGGCACAAAGATGATACTTCATAAATGTCATCTGAACTACACCACAGTTCCTAAGGTCAGGATGAAACAAACCACTACTTATAGTCAATATTTTTTTTAATACACTATAAAATCATTTCCTCACTCACCCCAAATACCTAAGTAAAATCATATCTATCATTCTGGAAATTATTGTTTGGGGGATATGATAGCGTGAACAAATGCAGAATTTCACCAGGACTGGCAGTGGCCCAAAACTCTGAACAGTAATGTGGTATTGTGGCAGGTTCAGGTCAAGAAACCTATGGCATTTTGAGGCAGAGAAAAGCCAACAAGATTTTCACCATGTGTTCTTTCTCTGGAGCTAGCAACTTCCCCTCTAGAGTCTTTAAAATTATAAATTGCCACTCCAACACTTTTAATTTTAACACTGCTGATAAGATATAATTGTTCAAAGTGGAAAGAAAAAAAATCACTCTTCATTATTTAATGCAAATGAACCAAATTGGAAAAAGTACATGTTTCCTCCTCTGAAAAATCTATGTCTCTTATTTTTATCTTCCTCAGTCCTTTGTTTTATATCATTTACACACAATTCAGAAAATGCCTGTTTAAATTCACTTTCTTAGCTTAAGTTACTAACCCCTTGTTCTTGTATTTGACACTAACTCAAATAGCCTTGAAACAATTATCGTCTCTATTCCCTTCAGAATTGTCTATACTTTAATGAGTTCCCACTTAATCTCTCCTTTACCAAAGAATACCACTCTGATTAGCTAAGATCCTTAAATCCCCATGTGGTTCTCTTTGCCCTCTGTTGTACCTTCTCTATTTCTGCAATATCCTTTTATAATAAGGTGACTGGAATTGTGCATGGTATTCCAAATGTGGCCTTGCCAATCCTCACAAAGAAACTGGATAATTCCCTGGATTTATATTCAATCCCTCTTCTTAAGCATCCCCAAATGAGGCTCTTACACTGTCTTTATGGTCAATAAACTCTGCAAGTTTGAAATCTTGAGATTTTTTTCTATTTCCCTTTTATCCATCCAAATTTCCAGTTTCCAAACACACCAGGGAATTGGGGGCCATTTTGGCAATTAAATATGCACTATTTTTCAGTGCTTTCGTGGCATAAAAAAGGATACATTCCTTTAGTCAGTTTCATTTCAGAGAGCAGGGGCTAGAGACTCTTTTTTCATGGAGCCAAAGGCTAAAAGGGGCTTCATCCTTTGGAAGATTAACACTGAGTTTGTTTTGCACAGATCCCATCTCTTACTCCTCCCTAATACCTCCTTCACTGGAAGAGTTGGGTCTAAAGCTGAAGATTAGGCTGCGTGGAGAAGAAATAGCAGAGGCTAGTCAATAATGTACGTTCTTGAGTAGAAAATTTGGTGAATTCAGGTCTTTGAAAAAATCACTAGGACCTAAAGAACACAATGCTTCAAATACTTTTTCATCTCATCTCAAACATGCACATCTGTACACACACACACACACACACAGACACACACACACTCACTCACTCACTCACTTCTATATCCCAGATCTTCGATCTGAGTAGGAGTTATCTAACTGGAGTGGAGGTAAGGAAGGGCTGAGTGTGAATCACATGTGTTGTCTTTCCCAAGCGGCCTAAGAAGTCACACAGCATCATTTCTGTTATGTTCTATTCATTTAAAATGAAGGACAATGCCAGCTCATATTTAAAAGGAGGGAAATTAGATTTTTACCTATTAATGGATAAGTGTCAAAAAAATTGACATAGGGGCGCCTGGGTGGCTCAGTCAGTTGAGACTTCAGCTCAGGTCATGATCTCATGGTTTGTGAGTTTGAGCCCCACACTGGGCTTGCTGCTGTCAGTACGGAGCCCACTTCAAATCCTCTGTCTCCCCTTCTCTCTCTGCATCTCCCCTACTTGTACTCTCTCTCTCAAAAATAAATTTAAATTAAAAAATTTTTGACACAGTAACATGGTAATTTGGGAGGGAGCCCTATGAATTAATTCCCAGCCTGGTTTATTTCTATTGTCAACACACTCAAAAAATAGAACATAGACTTTCACAAAAAAATAGAACATAGACCCTTTCACAAAATAGAAGGGTCTAATGTTTACTCACCACATCAGGATACATGACTGAATCTCTGTCTCCAAATTGATCCTGAACATTATGGGGGAGATTCCTACCCTGTTACTAAAACAGTGAGGAGGGAGGAAAGAATAGAGACTATTAGTCTATCTAGGAGTCAGAGGAATTAGGGAAAGCAGTCAATGCCTCTGTGGTAGAGGCTACCTTAATCAAGAGAAAGTAGAAGGAAAAGCATTTTAATGACATACTCAGGTTTTTTGAAATTGAACTTAGAAATATCTAGGTTAATGATCTATTTTTCAATATGAAAATTCTGCTTATATTGACTATTTTGCTCTCACAAATGTCAAGCCATTTATTGTATGGTTAAGGTGCCCATATTTTCAATAGAAGTATTTCCTTTTAAATGTTAAGGGATATCAACCCTGAAATCAATTCATTTTCTCCCTGCTAAAAATTAGAATATCATAGTAGGACACAGTCTAATTGATGTTAACAGGATCAGTGCAAAGAAGGAGACCCAAACTCTTGTATTTGATTTTCCTTTTAAGACTCACAATTGAGTAATAGTAGCTATTTTGAATTCATCTACACTCATTGATCTAACTTGTCAGAAATCAATCAATAATCAATCAATATGTTCTCTGAACTAAGCACTGAATTTGGGAACACTCAATGCAAATCCTAGCACTGCCATGGTGACCCCACTCCAGCCACTTATCCTTAGTTAAACTGCTTCTCAGTTTCTTCATCTATAAATATGGCATTGCTGCTTTTGCTATAATAAAAATAAGTTGATTTGCAAAGTATAACCCCTAATGCCTAGTTATTTTCTCCTGAGACTCTGTCCTTATAATTCCAGAAGCAGCTAAGAGAGAAAAAATTGGGGTAGTACAGATATAGAATGTAGATTCACTCTGTGAACACTAATGTCTTGGATATAACATAGGCAGTTGAGTCTTTGCCATAAAAAACTTTATTCATTAGTAAAACTAATATGAACTTGTTAATAATCTGGTTAACTATTGCTGTGAGATAAACTAAAACTTAGTGGCTCAAAATGATAATTTATTATTAGGATTATATATGTCATGATTTTGTGGTAAAGAATTCAGACAGGACAATGAGGATGGCTCATCTCTGCTTTATGATGCCTAAGACCTCAGCCAAGATAACTGAGGAGACTAGGAGCTGGCAAGCTGGTGGCTGTCTGGGTCTCTGTCTCTTTCTCCTTACCTCCTCTCCTTAAAGATACATAACTGAATTTGTTTCTCCACATACCCCCTTCATATAGTTAGTCTGGGCTTGCTCACAGTATGGAAGCCTCAGTACAGCCACATTCCTTACATGGAAATTGAGGGCTCTAGGAAAGATTATGTCCATGAACAGAAACCAGAAGATACAAGTTCTCTTAAAACATTAGCCCAAACTGACACAGTGCTGCTTCTATCATATTCCATTGGTGAAAGAAGAGTCCACACAGATTCCAGGGAAAGGAGCATAGATTCCATGTCTCAATAAGAAGGGTTTTTAAGAATCTGAACCACCTTTAATCCACCACACTTATTTGTATCCTACTATGTTTTACAATGTAGCAAGCATTTTAGCTTCTGGTAATGGAAGAGAAGCCACTATTGGACCACCCTCTTTGGACCACAGATAACAACTATAATATTGTACAAAATATCAATAAACAATACCCAAAGGCACTGGAAAGCGATCAAAAGCAGGACCTGGAAGGGAGCCAACAAATGGAGGAAGGTGTGGTACTGGATGACTTTTTCATTTTTTGTAGCTTTTCACTTTAAAGACAGGCCCTAGTCCATGCTGAGCAGAGCAGCTAACACTAGGATAGAAGGTCTGAAGTCCTACCAGCTTGAGGAATAAGAGGAAAGAGAAAAGAGTTCAGAGCTACCATAGTAGCCTAAAAGTAAAGTGAGAGATGCCCCAAAAAAGAAAGAGCCAGAAAAAGAGCTCCAAATTTTGTGTATAAACAGCCAAGTCTCCAGATGACCACTAAACTACTTACATCTAGGGCAGACTCCAAGCAGCCCAGGTGAGGCTGAAAGCGCTAAATGAGATTTCAGCTGCTGTCTAAACAAGTTAGCTCCTTGTTTTATTAAAAACAAAACAAAACAAAGCCAGTAACTTTCAGAAAGACAAAACAATCTAGGATCTTTATATATATCATTCAATGTCCAGGACACTATCCAAATGTCTAAATATATTAGAAAATGTGACTGAGACTGAAGAGTGCACTGAAAGTGGAGTGCCTGGGTGGCTCAGTCAGTTGAGTGTCTGACTCTTGGTTTCAAGTCAGGTCATGATCCCAAGGTTGCTTAAGATTCTCTCTCTCTCTCCCTCTACCCCTCTTCCCTGCTCACACATGTGCTCTCTTTCTAAAATCAAAAGAGAGAGAGAGAGAGAAATTGAAAGCAATGAAAATCAACCCAAAGACGACCCACATTTTGAAATTAGCAGAGAATTTAAAGCAGCTGTCATAGCTACCTAGGAACATAAAGGGAAAAAAGCTTTTAATGAATGTACAAATAAGAAATCTCAGTAGAGAAAAAGAAACTACAAAAAATGATTCAAATAGAAGTTCTAGAAATGAAAAATAAAATATCTAAAATAAAAATCACTGGTTGGGCTTAGTAGAAGAATAGAGATGACAAAAGGAAAGAGTCAGTGAACTTGAAGACCAACCAACAGAAATTATTCATTCTGAAGAACAGACAGAAAGAAATGAAAACATGAACAGATCCACATGGATCCATGGGACAATATCAGAATGTGTAGCACAAGTGAAACTAGAGTCCAAAAAGTTGAGGAGAGAGGGCATGGGGCAGAGAAAATTATTTAAAGAAATTACTAAAATCACCAAAAATCGGGTGAAAAACAGATCTACAGATTCAAAAACTCAACAAACCACAAGATTAAAAAAAATCTATACTCCCTGTACATCATAGACAAACTTCTGAGAACAAAAGTTAAAGAGATAATGTTAAAAGCCTCTAGAGAAAAATAACACATTACACACTGGGAAACAACAGTAAGAATTAAGGCTGACCTCTCATCAGAAACAAATGAGGAAAAAAGAAATCTTTAAAGTGCTTAAAGAAAAACACAACTGTTCACCCTTAATTCTATACCCAGCAAAAATATTCTTCAAGAATGAAGACAAAATAAAGATGCTCTTGGATAAAAAACAGAATACCAAGAAAAGATACAATACCTTCCTAATTCTGATTGAACTTACTCATGGTCACTGTTAATTTAGGATATAAACATATTTTGCTCTTTTGGAAGTCCCAACTATTCTGCTACTCCAGTTTCTTAGGCTAGCTCTCATCTGTATACAAATTCCTCACTTGCCAAACCCTACTCTGCCTCCTCTCTCCTATGTAACAAAGAGTACTGAAAGCTTATTGACTGAACAGTAATAAAGAGCTATCATTTTGAGCAACTACTCTGTCCCAAGGTCTGTCTATGGATATGACATTTAATCCTTATCGTTGTCAACAGTTGGGGCTGATATTATCAGGATAAAATTACAGATGAGAAAATAGGCTGAGAGAAACTAATTACAGGCAATGTGTCTAAGGTCACACAGCTAGTTAGTGCTAGAATCAGGCCCAGTAAAGGTCCTTGACCTGCTTGAATAATATTTCATGGACATTTATATATAGCCTGAAAATTGACTAAGTCCCTTAAGGACTTCTTCTATGAGCTTCCTTCTACTATTTGAATAGCTCTGTTTTTTTTGTTTGTTTGTTTGTTTGTTTTTTGTTTTTTTTTTAAGGCAAAATTTCAGGCTAACACTCTGGTAGTCTGTTAATTGCCTGCCACCTGCCTGCCCCCTCCCTTTCCCCACATTCTCCTTCCTTTAGCACCAGAGAATACCCCAACAGCTCCCAGCACAACACACACTGCTGTTGTAGCTGGGCTCACAGCTTGTCAACTAGAAACTATACTTCCCAGCCTCCTTTGAAGCTAGGTTGTGGGCATGTAACCAAGTTTGTGCAAATGGGATATGAGTGCTTACAAGCATGGCCAGAGTTCAACTTCTGGTTTTAAAAGAAAGACACACTTGGCTTAGATCCCCTATTCCCCTTCCTGAGGGCTGGAAAAATGCAAACATGAGCATGTGCTGTGGACCTGGACCTGAAAGCCACGTGTGAAAGGCAGCAGAGCCAACCTGTGCACCAGTCCTTAAAGATGGCTCCCGATGGCTCACTGCTGAACCGGGCATGGAATACTTTTGTAAGAACTTAAAGAAAACTGAAAGGTTCAAAAATTTAAAGAAATTTGTTGAAAACCTGGGTATGTGGCCACCTCTGTGACTTGGCATTTTACCTAACCTCTCTAAGCTTATATGTCCCCGTTTCTAGACTGGGGTGATTATTTTATTTCCCTCGTAGGGTTGGCTTGAGGATGGAGTAAGAGAATACATATAAACATTAGCACAGAGCAAGAGCCCACAGATGATACATCTATTGTGTGCCACCTGGCTAGATGCTACAGGATGTATGCATATAGACTGTCTTTTCCTTCAGGTACCGAGTACCCTCTGACTCTGAAGAGAGTACCTGCTTAATGAATAGTGTTGACCTATGAATGGAAACAGAACCTGCAGCTACTAAGGCAGGTGGGAATAATGCCGTAGGCTGTTGTAATCTTCATTTGACAATCTTCCTCACCATTGCCAACTTTTCATCTTTCTTAAAACAATGAAGGGTGGGGCGCCTGGGTGGCGCAGTCGGTTAAGCGTCCGACTTCAGCCAGGTCACGATCTCGCGGTCCGGGAGTTCGAGCCCCGCGTCAGGCTCTGGGCTGATGGCTCAGAGCCTGGAGCCTGTTTCCGATTCTGTGTCTCCCTCTCTCTCTGCCCCTCCCCCGTTCATGCTCTGTCTCTCTCTGTCCCAAAAATAAATAAACATTGAAAAAAAAAATTTAAAACAATGAAGGGTGTTTTTAAAAAACATTTTTTCCTTTATACTTGTGAGGGATGAGACATATACATGCTTCAGGTTAATTCTTAGAAAATTAATAACTCATTTTAGGCCAGTTCATTACTAGATTACTAGGATGATAAATTTCTTTTAATGAAAGAAATTACTATTTTTCAGCCACAGTTTTAGAGACTCCCCTCCCAGTCCTGTCCCTAACCCCAGCCCAAAATGAGCCTCCCTCAATTTTCTTTCAAAGGAATATGTAGTACATTTAGAAGGTGACAGCTTGGTATTCAACATTCAGTTCGTGTCTTCGGCACCAACAGTGGAAAGGTTAGAAACATAAGCGCAGCCCCTTGTTTATTGCAATTTCACAGCCGTGGCAAATGCCACAGAATTGGCAGCAGGAATTAGTTAAAACTTGGCAGTAATACTTCCTTTCCTCTCACTGCCTCATCTCCTTTCAGGGTGGTTGCCAGTTAATGCTTATAATATGTTAATTTGTGAAAATAGGGACTAAAAGGAGGAAAAGGAGAGGAGGGCTTGGGGAGTGCTAGGGCAGGCAGGGGAGGGCCAGACTGGCCAGGGAGTAGGAGAAGCCAGAGAGAAGGGGATAAGAAAATAGGAAAGAAGGGATGAAGGGGCAGAGGATAGAGCAATGCACAGTTTGGGTGGAAGTAGAGACGACATTTAAATGAAAAGGGGAAAAAAAGAAGTTATACACATGAAGAACAGGAGTCATTTCCATTTTCTCTCTCTGGCAATGATACAAGGACGATGGGGGATAAATATAGTAATAACCTTAAAACTGATGAAGGAGGCAAATCTGAGTCTTGACTCCCATTTTGGATTCTGGGAAATTTAAAAGATCACTATTTGTATCAGTTTTCAGGCAGTCATCTCCCTGCCTCGCCCACACCTCCACCCCACCCAGTCCTGCTTCTGGTGATATGTTATTGCCAACATCTTTTAGTCTAGGAACAGTTCAAAGAAGGCCAGACTCCAACTCCCTAACCCTAAATTCTAACCTCCCCAAAGGGTTTGGACACTTGGGATCAGCCAGGACCTAGGGATGGTGACAGTAAGGGCAGTGGTAGGGGTTTAGAAGACATGTTGGTGGAACTCTCATGCAATGGGGCTCTGATGTCTTTAAGAATAAGGCCTCCCCGGGGTGCCTGGTTGGCTCAGTCGGGTTAAGGATTAAGCCTCTGACTTCAGCTCAAGTCATGATCTCACACATTGTGAGTTGGAGCCCATATCGGACTCTGGGCTCCGTGCTGACAGCTCCGAGCCTGGAGCCTGCTTCGGATTCTTTGTCTCCCTCTCACTCTGCCCCTCCCCCTTTCACACTCTGTCTCTGTCTCTCAAAAATAAATAAATGTTTAAAAAAAAAAACACCTCCTGCCTGCTGTACTCCCCCATTGCCTGAAGTTGCTACCTCTGCACCCAATGCCCTACCAGCATCCCTGAACTCAGGATACAGCTCAAATGTCATAGAAGGATGAGAGGGGCATTGCCTCCTGACATGCCATACCATGTCAGGAGAAGGATAACAGGATACCAGGAGAAGGATACCAGGAGAAGGATAACAGAGAAATGCAAACATAGAGAGAAAAATGGACTAGAAAACCCAGAGATGACAACAAGCTGCGAAATCTGAATCTCAGTTTCTAGATACTTCTCCTACCAGTTCTGGCTCAGCAATATGAAGCAAATGCCTTTGGAACAAACAATTCTTCTTTCAATAAATATGCCGAGTTCAAGAAGACCTAGAACAGGGGACCATTAACGTTTAAGTAAGCACATCTGTTTCCATATTCTTTCCAATTTAAAAGAATCATAATTTTTGCAGAAGGTTCTGATTGAACATTTGGATAGTGTAGGATTTGTCCACATTTGGGTGGGTGCCCACATTTGGGCATTCTTCTACACTCCCAATGCCTTTTTCTTTGAACTATTACAGGCAAACCCCTTCTCCTTCTTTGTTGTGACGCAAATGCCCTCCACATTGGCAAAACCACAAGAAAGCCAGGAAAAAAACCTGGTCTTTAGCCTAATCCCCAGCTCTTCCTCCATAGGAAGGCAAATCCAGCACCACCTTTTCATTAGCTATCTCTCTCCAGCAGAATGACCATCAGAGAGCAAAGTGCCCTTCACCAGCTCAAAACAAGCCACTTTCATTCCCAAAAACCTACCAAGAAAAATGCTCAGCTCCCCATCAATGGCTTGAACTTTTCAGTTACACTTGAGACAGATTTGAGTTGACTTGTCAAAGGCTGAGATAGAGTGGGCAGTTGAATTTGAAAAGAAAAAAGGGGAAAACACAAGAGGTTGGATATTTCCTCTCTCTGTGTTGAGTTTTTCTGCTGATTTCTTTCTTTCTTTCTTTCTTTCTTTCTTTCTTTCTTTCTTTCTTTCTTTCTTTCTTTCTTTCGTTTATTAAGAGAGTGCACGCTCATGTGTGTGCACATGCACACAAGATGTGGAGGGGCAGGGAGAGAGGGAGAGAGAATATCAAGCAGGCTTCATGCTGTAAGCACAGAGCCTCATAAACTGTGAGATCATGACCTGAGCCAAGATCAAAGTGGGATGCTTAACTGACTGAGCCACCCAGGTGTCCCTCTGCTGATTTCTTATACCTATCCCCAGTACAAATAATAAGTACTTCCTTTTGGAAAACTTGTCACCAGCTGAAACTGAGAGGGTTCATGTAGAAAGAGCCACTTGTGTTTGCCACAAGTGATAACAGCAGTATGGTATATTGGTTAAAGCACAAAGTATGGAGCCAGACTTCATGAGTTCAAATCTCACCTCCACCATTTACTATTTCTGGGACTTTAGGAAAGTTATTTAATCTATGCTTCCATTTCTTCAACTGTAAAATCCGAGTGTTATTAATGGTGTGAATTTCATAGAGTTGTGTGCTGATTAAATAAGCTAACAGCAAGCACACAGCACTGTATGTGTATTAACTATTATGATGATGATATATTCTTTGGAACATGTAACAGGGTCTTGGTTGCTGAGACAGCCATGCCTAGGAGGAAGAGCCCTGAGTTAAATAACCCCCATCTTCCAATTGTCTTGCAGCTGAGATTACTCACTATAATAAAGAGAACAGATTGAAGAAAAGACAAACAGACAATTAAGGCCGTACCTCCCAGCCCTGTTGGGTACAACTCCCCCACCCCAACTAAAGACTCTAAGTTGACAGCTATAAATTAAAGAATTCCTAGGAGGAACTTAGGCTGGGCACAAGGAAGAAGCTCACAAAGTACACTTTTCCTGAATATGTAATTGTGAGTTTAGGGTTTTCTTGAAGACCAGCTGTCTCGAAATGAAACATTTGGAGCGATAGTCACATTTATTAGCACAGAATTGATTTACAAAACTCAAAGAGGGCACAGAATTCCTATGAACTGTAAATTAGTAAATTGCTTTTTAATCTACCATAAAAGATCACTGAAAAGTCCTTTTAAAATCAAAGGTCTGCTAATTCAATCATGAACACGTTTACCCAATGGTGCTCGAGGCAAGAGGAAACCTTCAAGGCTGCGCAATTGCCATTTAAAAGATATAATTTACGAAATGATTTAAGTTTAATTACAATATCCAAAGCAGATATGTGTTATTATGAGGAGACATTGGCCTTGACACTAATATTTGCTTTAAAAATATTTTAAAATGAAATGGCACTTCTTGCATTCTGTGTTTCCGGATCATTCTTATTGCTCTGTGCCCCAATGAAGACAATAGTAAGGATGACAATACTTCAGACAGCTGTACTCTTTGGGGAAGAGTGTGTGCTTTCCAAGCTTCAGTGTACAGAGAGGACAAGAGAGAGAGAGGTCAAGTTAGTCTGGCATAGGAATTGTCGGCTACACACTACATTGGACACAGAAAACATTCTGGTTCAGCAATCTGTCCCCCAGGTGACAGATGCAGAAATCAAAACCTAGAAATGTGAAGTGCTTTTGCTTACCATTTATTAGAACCCAATGGCAGAAGTAAAACCCAGTTCTTTTCTTAATTCAGTCCATTTTCCAGTTTATCAGTTCTCAAATTTGAAAGTGCTTGTGAATCTTCTAGAGGTCTTGTTCAATATGGTGATTCCTGCTCCTCCCATTCTGGCTCTGCAGGATTTAACAAATTCAGGTGATGTGAATGCAAGTGGACCCGGAGACAACACTGAGAAATTCTGCTATAAGTCACGTCTCTTATGGCAGATGCTTTTCAATTTATTAAGCTACTCAACTAATCAATCCAGAAATGAAAGCCCTTTGAAAAGTTGTACAAATGCACCTCATATATTGCCCCACATGGTACACTTTGTTTGTCAGTACACTTTTCTAGTCAAAGTATGAGCTGTGGAGCAGCAGAATTGTCCTCACCTGGGAGTTTGTTAGAAAAGCAGAATCTCAGGCACTACTCCTGACCTAATAATGAGTCAAAACCTGTGTTTCAACAAGATTCTTAGGTGATATGAAATGCACAGCAAAATTTGAGAAGCACTGTTAAAAGTCCAGCCCCTGGCTCCGAGAAACCTGTTGTCATTATCGATTACTGCATAATAAGCTACCACAAAATCCTGTGATATACGAAAATAATATTATTATATCTCATGATTTTTTGGGTCAGGACTCACCTGGGTGATTTGTCCTGTCCCATGATGACTGCAACCTCAGCTGGGTGGCTTAAACATCTGAAGATGGGTCATGGAACCACTAAAGACCTTCAATACCCAAAGCAATCTTGAAAAAGAACAAAACTGGAGGTATCACAGTCCCAGATTTCAAGATATACTACAAAACTACAGTAATCAAAACAGTAAGGTACTGGCACAAAAATAGACACACAGATCAATAGAACAGAATCAAGAGCCCAGAAAGAAACCCACGATTATATGGTCAATCTCTGACAAAAGGAGGCAAGATTATGCAATGGGGGAAAGAAAAGTGTCCAACAAATGGTGTTGGGAAAACTGGATAGCTACATGCAAAAGAAAAAAACTGGACCATTTTCTTACACCATGCACAGAAACAAACCCAAAATGGATTAAGGGCCTAAATATGAGGCCTGAAACCACAAAAATCCTAGAAGAGAACACAGGCAGTAATTCCTCTGCTCTCGGCCATAGCAACATTTTTCTAGATATGTCTCCTGAGGCAAAGGAAACAAAAGAAAAATAAACTATTGGGACAACATCAAAATAAAAATCTTCCTTAAAGCAAAGAAAACAACCAGCAAAACTAAAAGACAACCTGCCGAATGGGTGAAGATATTTGCAAATGACATATCTGATAAGGGTTAGTGTCCATAATATATAAAGAATTTATGCAACTCAACACACACATACGGTCCAATTTTAAAAAGGGCAGAAGATATGAATAGATATTTCTCCAGAGAAGACATCCAGATGGCCAACAGACACATGAAAAGATGTGCAACATCACTCATCATCAGGAAAATACACATCAAAACCACAATGAAATATCATTTCACACCTGTCAGAAGGGTTCAGACCAAAAAAATACAAGAAACAAGTGTTGGCGAGGATGTGGGGGAGGAAAGGAACTCTCGTGCACTGTTGGTGGGAGTGCAAACTGGTGGAGCCAGTGTGAAAAATAGTATGGAGGTTCTCAAAAAATTAAAATAGAATTAGCATATGATACAGTAATTCCACTACTGGGTATTTAACCAAAGAATAAAAAAACACTAATTGGAAAACATATATGCACTCCTATGATTATTGCAACATTATTATTTTTTTTAATTTTTAAATGTTTTATTTATGTTTGAGAGAGAGAGAGAGAGAGAGAGCAAGCATAAGAGAGGGAGGGGCAGAAAGAGAGGGACACACAGAATCCAAAGCAGGCTTCAGAGTCTGAGCTATCAGCACAGAACCCGATGTGGGGTTTGAATCCACAAACCATGAGATCATGACCTGAGCTGAAGTCGGAGGCTTAACCGATTGAGCCACATCATTGTCTCTCAACATTATTTACAGTAGCCAAGATATGAAGCGACGCAAGTATCCCATGATAGACGAATGAATAAAGAAGAGTTGTATGTACGTGTGTGTGTGTATATATATACATATATACATATATACATATATACATATATTACTTAGTCATAAAAAGAATGAAACCTTGTCATTTGCAACAACATGAAGGGATGTAAAGAGTATAATATTAAGTGAAATAATTCAGTCAGAAAAAGAAAATACCATATGATTTCAATCATATGTGGAATTCAAGAAACAAAACCTGCGAAAAAAAAAGGGACAGACCAAAAAAAACCAGACTCTTAACTATAGAGAACAAACTGGTGGTTACCAGAGGGGAGGTGGTTGGGGGGATGGGTGAAATACGTGAAGGGAATTAAGAGTACATTTATCATGATGAGCACTGAGTAATGTGTAGAATTGTTGAGTCATTATATTATACACCTAAAACTAATATAATATCACATGCTAACTATACTGGAAATAAAATTTTAAAAAGAAAAAGAGTAAACATAAACAATCAGGGAAAAAGAGAAAAAAAGATCTGAAGATGGGTGGGACAGCTCGACTACATCCATAGGTCTGGGGCCTCCATTCTTCTCCATGTGGCATATGCTGGAACTGGAATGTCCAATATGGTACCTTCAATGGAATGACTGGCACTTGCACTGAAATGAGTGGAAGCTGGGAGCTCAAAAGCATCACTCTTTCTACACAAGGTAGTCTCAAGGGGAGTCAGACTTCTTAGATGGAGATAGGAAGTAGAGGCTGCCGGTTTCTTAAACCTGGTCTTGGAAACCGTCCCATCCTCATCTTGGTCCTGGAGTCACAGACCCCACCCAATTCAAGGGGACAGGACATGAACCCCAACTCCCAATGGGAGGAGAATTTGTGGCAATCTCTAGTCTACCAAACAGTTACTAATTGTACATGGGAATTGCTTAGGCTTGTGACGTACCTTGAGCCAAGTCTATGATCAAAGAGCCAGACTGTGAGGTCTAAAATGTCAGTAAAATCTGAGGCTTGAGAAAGAAGGAGATTGCCAAGAAAAGGCTTTACAGGAGGAGATGGGGCTCAAACTGGTCTTGGAAGTGAGAGTAGGGCCTGGACAAGCAGAAAGAAAGGGGCAGAGCATTTCAGAATAACTTCTAGATCAACCATAGCCTGAGGCTAGTTTGTTTTTCGGCTCACCTCTCACCCTATTCTGGGCCTTAGGTTTCCATCACACTATAAGAATATCTATATTGTTGTTTCCCACGGCAAACTTGTGTATAAATTTTATATGTATAAATTTTGCGTATGAAAAGCAGAAGTAGCTTTTCAGGTTAAAATTTCCAGAGAAATCTGAAATTTGCCACAGGCTCACCTCCATGCTAAGTATTCAGAGAAAGTTGGCAGCTTTGAACTATGTCTGAGAGAGTGGATAGCTTGAATGTGAAACATTTTCTCTCTAGAAAGTATAGATAATTCTAGGCCTTAATTTTCCTCTTCTCTAACTGAAAATATTTAGCTATTCTATGGGAAACCTAACCCTTAGTATGAACTTAGATCCAGAGAAGCAGACAAAAACATATGCGCAGATAAGTAATTGTCGAAAAGCAGGAAACCAATTAAACATAAAGTAGGGTCCCAATTTTATAAAAAACAAATGTAGATAGATTAAATATTGGAAGAAGAAATGGCAAAGTGTTCACTGGCGATTTCTGAGTTGTGAAAACATGCATGACTTTTTTCTCTTTTCCATATTTCAATCAGTTTTCCACAATGAACATGTGTTATTTTCACAATCATAAAAACATATACAGCCTACAGATATATTTTGATTTGGATTTTCAAAGAAGATTCTAAGAACCCTCACATAGCAATGAATTCTTCAAAAACACAGTTTTTACAAACCCTGTCACAAATCCTTCCAGAGACCCACATCCTAGTGTTTGCCCTGACAAATGCCAGTTCTGTTCTTCAAGATTTACTTGTCAGGAAATCAAGACACACAGAATGAGTTATTTCAGAAGGAAATGTTCCGGGATTCTGGAAACAGATGATGCTTTCTTTCAGCCTGCTGTCATTCTTCTCCTTCACTAAGATATTGTCGTCATCACTCTGGGTTTAACTCAGCTTGACAGTAGCTGCATTTCTGTGTTGATCTTCATCTCCTCTTTTGGTAAAAGTCTGTAAATTGAGGCTTCGCTCATAGCTATTTCATACTAATCAGACACCAGGACTAAATTAAAACCAAGAAAGGACCTGGGGTGAGATAATGTGAAGCCGACTGCCTCCCCAAGCAGACATTTTAGGCTCTGGACCTCATCTTCACGAATGCTGACAAGGCATTCTCTTTTACAAGCCAGGGGCCATGGCTCTCGCTACCTATCTTAAACTACTGGTAGCATAACCCCTCACTTGTTTTTCTTATTCACTCCCAATTTGCCCTGCTGCTAAAATATTCTGCTTTTCAGCTGCCATTATGAGCGTCTAAATCATCTCTCATCTAAGGCACCAGCTTTCTTAGTGCAGAAACCACAGACTCAGCAGCTAGGATGTCATCAGCATGCTCTAGATTACATCATCTCCTTCTGCCAACCTTAATACCACTATGGTAACCATCAACAGCAATACCCACGATTATTTCAGGAGAAATATTGAACAGATGTGACAGCCTTGTCAAACTCCTTTGCTGGTGTCCAACCACTCTGTTATACCTTTTGCAATTCTAAAATATCTCTTCTGGTCATAATAGAGACAGCATGCCCTGACCTAGTGAGTGGAAAACTGTTCCTGTAGCATCAGCTGGCATACTGAATACCAACTACCAGCACCAACTTACACATATAGCGCTTTACAGCCCTCTAATCATTTTTACACACATTCTCCTTTTTAATTCAAGACAACTGAGCCTGTGGTGGTAAAACTGGAAAGAGCCCTGGACTTCCTCTCAGAAGTTCTGAGTTTCTGGGCACCTTACTACCTGTGAACCTTGAGCAAGCCACTTTGAGCTTCTTTTCAGTAAAATACTTAACTCTTTTGAACGCAATTTAAAAACCACATGAGATGGTACATTTAAAAATAACGAATGGTGAAAACAAGTACGCAGATATTTGCTCATGGCAGCACTGTTCACAGTGGCTGAAAGGTGGAAACAATCCTAATGACCATCAATGGATGAAAGGATAAACAAAATGTGATATATGCATGCAATGGAATATTATTCCGCCATAGAAAGGGATGAAGTGCTGATACATGCCACATCATGGATGACCCTAGAAAACAATATGCTAAGTGAAAGAAGCCACACATAAAAGGTCACATATGGCCATGATTCCTTTTATATGAAATATGCAGAATAGTCAACCGTCTATACAAAAAACAGATTTGTGACTGCAAGGAGCTAAGGGGAGATGGGAATAGGGAGTGGCTGTTTAATAGGGATGGGTTTTCTGTGGGTGATCAAAATGTTTTGGAAACTCCAGAGAGTTGGTTGTTGCACAACATTGTTCACATACCAAATGCCACTGGATCAATCACTTGAAAATTTTGTATTATATGCATTTTACCTAAGTTAAGAAAACAAATTATAAAGCATATCAAAGTCCTAGTTTGTGTATCCCAGAGACAAAACAGTCTCAGGAAGCTTAAGGGACTTATAAAGGGCCAAAAAGTTAAAAAACAAAAAGAAGCAAATTGAAGCAAAATAAAACAAAGAAATCTACTCTGCAAGCAAAATTCTGGTCTTCTGATGGGCCAGGGAGATCTTTATTCCATTACTGCCATCCTGCTATGGGTGTGAAAAGAAAAGTTGAAGCTTTTGAGAGGTCACCGTTCTCCACTCTGAGCTTTTCCATGATTCCCATGCCCTATTGCCTCATCCAGAACACATAGTGCTGCTTTCAGCCACTTCTTCTCATTAGCTCACAGAGATCTTAAGACAGAAACGATAATCTGGCATAAAGAATGGGGTCTTTGGAAAACCAGAAAAGCTTCTCTCTTTACCTTGTCTAAAGAAAGAGAAGGTTCCTGAATGCCTTGTAGTAAGTTGGGAAGATAGAGAGCTTTGTTAGAAATGTATTATCCTGGGCTCCACCCCAGTCCAACTTTTTCAGAATCTGCATTTCGCCAAGATTCCCAGGCAATTTGTGGGCATATGAAACGTTTAGACACACTGCGCTGGGGTTCCAGACTTGTAACAGAGCCTCCATTTACATGAAATATGTGGCTGCTGGAGATGTGAACGATCAGTTATGTTGGGTCTGTTGGGCCATTTGTTGCGAATAGAAAATACATACACTTTCATCATCATCATCACCATCATCATCATCAACATTTACTTGTGAACAGTGGAGAGGGCACGTGAGCTGTTCGTGGAATCATACCTACTTTGTTTTCCTAATTATACCTAACTTCACAGATATTCCTAGCCTCAATTATTCTTCTGTACACTGGAAACAGTAATAATACTTCTCTACTTTTCTAGTAATCTCCCCAGTTCACATGTAAATGTCTACAAAGACATTATTAAAGTACCAAATGCCACAGTCAGTGGGAACTTTAGAGGTCATCCGGCCAGTGGTTCCTAAATGCTCTTCCATGGACCAGTTCTGAGTTGGCCACATTAGAATCACCTGGGGAGCATTTCAAAAAGGCACATTCCTAGGGTGTAAAATCAGCCCGTTAAATCTGGGAAGAGGCCATGGAAGACGTATTTTTAAGAAGCTTTCTAGGTGATTCCAATGCATAGTCAGGTTTGGAAAAATTTGCCGGGCTCAGCCCCTGTATCCCCTCCACAGCTTTCCCACCACCTTGGCCCAAATAACTTCAGAGATAAGTACATTTCATTTCAGAGATCTAACAGTCAGAAAATTCCTTCCAATGCACCAAATCAATACCTACCTCCCTATAATTTCCACCTATGGGTTCTGTCCTTCTGAACCCTACAGAATAAACTGAGCGTGCTTGAGATGTAGACTCTCTTCCATATCATGCAATAGTTCTTCAAATGTCTATCTCCAGGCACTGTGTCCACCCATGTCTTCTTCCTAATCATACTTTTTGCCTTGAAGTCTGTTTTGTCCAGTGATAATAAAGCTACCAACTCTCTTTTTCCTTTCTTTTATCACTTAACCTATAATAATTTTCATGTATAATAATTACATTTGTCTCTTATAAGAAACATAAAAGTTAATTTTTTAAAAATTCAGTTAATAATTATTTGAATTGGCAAATTTAGTCAAATTACATGAATTTATTGTAATTGCTTACATACTTGGGATTATTTCTACCATGTTATTCTGTGATTTTCTTTTATCTTGTTTTTTTTTCTTCTTTTCATTTTTCTTTCCTTTCCTAAATTCTATTAGACTGATTGAATATTCTTTATTACTTTCCTTCCTTCATGCCCCCACGCCTACACATCCCTGGGTCTGGAAGTTGTACCAGCTTCAGTAGTCATTCTTGAGAGGTTTTGTTTTCCAGTTAACAGAACAGGAATATCTAACAAAATATAAACAATCCACTTTAGTTGTTATTCTTGAAAAACTGACATGCAGGGGCACCTGGGTGGTTCAGTTGGCTAAGTGGCCAGCTCTTGGTTTCAACTCAGGTCATGATCCCACAGATCATGAGTTAGAGCCCCGTGTCAGGCTCTGTAGAGCCTGCTTGGGATTCTCTTTCTCTCCTTCTCTCTCTGCACCTCCTCTCTCTCTCTCTCTCTCTCTCTCGCTCTCGCTCTCGCTCTCTCTCAAATAAATAAACTTTAAAAAAAGTTTTAAAACAATGACATGCATACTTAACAGAATCTAAAGATAATTAATGTCTATTCTGCCTCCTTAAGAAATCTAGGAATTTAGAACATTTTCACTCTGAATAATCCCCTCCTGCTTTCCATATACTTATTTCCAATATTTTAGATTCATCATATTTTTATACCCCCAATAAATTACTGTTGTTGATTTATGTCAATTCTTTTTTAGACTCACTCACTTTACTTCCCATTCTGTTCTTCCTCTCAGTTTTTTCTGAATTCAATTTCATTTTTCACTGAGGATCTTCTAGTGGAAAATTCTCTGTGTTCATTTGAACACATTTTCATTTTCCCTTCACTCTTATATGATAATTGAACTGTATAAACAACTCTTTATTGGTAGTTGTTTTCTCTTAGCACTTTGAAAATTATTCATTGTCTCATGGGTTTTATTATTGTTGTAAAGAAGTCAGTGACAGTCAAAATATAGTTCCTTTTTAGATTACCTATCTTTTTTTCCTCTGAATGCATTAAAATTTTTCTTTTTGACTTTGGTATTTTGCAGTTTTATGACAATGTGTCTAGATGTAAATTTTCTTTTTACACCTCCTGTTTGAGATGTATTGTATATCTTTAATCTAGAGATTTCTTTTATTAATCCTGTAAAATTATTACCATTGTCCTTTCAAATATTGTCTCTTCCCCAGTTGCTTTATTGTCTCCTTAGGAAAATCCTATTAGACATATTTTGTACTTTCTTATTCTAAACTCTGTGTCTTTAAGTCTTTAAAAATATTATCCATCTGTTTTATCTCTTCATGCTGCATTACAGATAATGTTCTTTCAGCCTATCTAATCTGCTATATAGTCTGTTCATTGAGTATATAATTTTGAAAGTTACATTACTAAAAAAGTTCAAATTTTTTTCAAATTTTTCCTTTTACTTTCATGCTGTCTTGCTCTTTTCTTATTTGTATTGCTTCCTTTTGTCTTCAATATTTTAAAAATTCCAGTATACTCAACATATAGTGTTATATTCGTTTCAGGTGTATAATATAGTGATTCAACAATTCTACACGTTACTCAGTGTTCATCACTATAGGTGTACTCTTAGTCCCCATCACCTATTTCACCCATCCCTCCAACCATCTCCCCCTCTGGTAACCATCAATTTGTTCTCTATAGTTAAAAGCCTGGATTTTTTTTTTTTTTTGCCTTTTTTTCTTTGTAAGTTTTGTTTCTTAAATTCTACATATGGGTGAAATCTTATGGTATTTTTCTTTCTCTGACTGAATTATTTCACTTAGCATTATACTCTCTAGATCCATTCATGTTGTTGCAAATGGTGAGATGTCATTCTTTTAATGGCTGAGTAATGTTCCATTGTGTGTGCGAATATATATATATATTTGAATATATATATATGTATGTATATATATGCATATATATGTATGTATATATATGTATGTATATATGTGTGTGTGTATATATATATATATATATATATACACTCTTTTTTATCCATTCATCTATCGTTGGAAGCTTGGGTTGCTTCTACATCTTGGCTGTTGTAAATAATGTTGCAATAATCATAGGGGTGCATATGTTTTCGATTTAATGTTTTTGTACTCTTTGGATAAATACCCAGTAGTGGAATTACTGGATCATATGGTAGTTCTATTTTTAATTTCTTGAGAAACCTCCATACTATTTTTCACAGTGGCTGTAACAGTTTGCATTCCCACCAACAGTTCACAAAGGTTCTTTTTTCCCCCACATCCTCACCAACACTGTTGTTTCTTATGTTTTTTATTTTAGTCCTTCTGAAAGATGTGAACTGATACCTTTTTGTGGTTTTGATTTGTATTTTCATGATGATGAGTGAGTGATGTTGAACATCTTTTCATGTGTCTGTTGGCCATCTGGATGTCTTCTTTGGAGAAATGTCTGTTGATGTCTTCTGCCCATTTTAATTTTAATATTTATTTATTTTTGAGAGAGAGAGAGAGAGAGAGAGAATGAGCCAGGAAGGGACAGAGAAAGAGAGAGAGAATCTTAAGCAGGCTCTGCACTGTGAGCGCAGAGCCCGATGTGGGACTTGAACTCATGAACTGTGAGATCATGACCCGAGCCAAAATCAAGAGTCAGACACTTAATGACCGAGCCACCCAGGTGCCCCTCTTCTACCAATTTTTAAATTGGACTGTTTGTGTGTGTGTTGAGTTGTATAAGTTCTTTACATATTCTGGATACTAACCCCTTATCAGATGTCATTTGCAAATATCTTCTCCAATTCTGCAGGTTGTCTTTTCATTTTGTTGATTATTTTCTTTACTGTGAGGAAGCTTTTTATTTTGATGTAATCCCAATAGTTTATTTTTGTTTTTGTTTTCTTGCCTCAGGAGACATATATACAAAAGTGTTGCTATGGCTGAGGGCATGGAAATTACTACCTGTCTTCTCTTCTATGATTTTTATGGTTTCAGGTCTCACATTTAGGCCCTTAATTCATTTTGGGTTTATTTCTGTGTATGGTGTAAGAAAGTGGTCCAGTTTTATTCTTTTGCATGTAGCTGTCCAGTTTTCCCAACATCATTTGCTGAAGATACTGCTTTTTCCTATTGCATAACTTTGCCTCCTTTGTCAAAGATTAATTGACCATATAATCGTGGGTTTCTTTCTGGGCTCTTGATTCTGTTCTATTGATCTCTGGGTCTATTTTTGTGCCAGTACCCTACTGTTTTGATTACTACAGCTTTGTAGTATATCTGGAAATCTGGGTCTGTGATACTTCCAGTTTTGTTCTTTTTCAACATTGCTTTGGCTATTTGGGGTCTTTTGTAGTTGCATATAAATTTTACAATTATTTGTTCTAGTTCTGTGAAAATGCTATTGCTATTTTGAAAGAGATTGTATTAAATCTGTAGATTGCTTTGGATACTATGGATATTTAATAATATTTGTTCTCCCAATACATGAGTATGGAATATTTTTCCATTTGTTTGTATCGTCTTCAATTCCTGTCATCAAAGTTTTATTATGTTTTCAACATTTTAAACAAACTTACTTGATAATTCTTAACAGATTTTTTTTATTGTCTGAGCTCTAGAACATCTAATCCTGCCATTGTTCTTTGTGTTGATTTTCACATGTGTACTTTATACTTTTGTATTGTGAGGTCATCTTCAGTAGGCTTTCTTTGAGTTTTGAATGGTAGAGGAATGGTCCTTCCAAAGAGATTTTTGCTTTCACTTCTGCCAGTTGGCTCACAAATATCACCAACACCAGACTTTTTAAGTTTTTTTTTTTAATCACCCAGTACTCATCATAGCAAGTGCCCTCCTTAATCCCCACCCACTATTTCCCCCATCCTCCCTCCCACCTCCTTTCTGATAACCGTAAATTTATTCTCTTTAGTTAAGAGTCTGTTTCTTGGTTTGTCCAGACTACTTTTATGTTAATTCCTGACCTTAGGGGCCCCTTTACTGCAGTTATTATAAATTAATCCCTAAATCTGCACAAGGAACAGATTCACCCTAGGGGGAAAAAGACTTTTTTTCTTATCTAGAGTATAAGCAGAGATAGACAAGTTTTCTTGTGTTGATGGACAGATTTTCTTTTTCTTCTTTTTTTAATTTAATTTTACTTTTTAGATTTTTTAAAATGTTTATTTTTGAGTGAGAGAGACAGAGACAGAAACAGAGGGTGAATGGGGGAGGGGCAGAGAGCGAGGAAGACACAGAATCCAAAGCAGGCTCTGGGCTCTGAACTGTCAGCATAGAGCCTGACATGGGGCTTGAACTCACAAGGCATGAGATCATGACCTGAGCCAAAGTCAGACACTTAACTGACTGAGCCAGGTGCACCTTTTTCTTTTCTTTTTTCAATGTTTATTTATTTTTGAGAGAGAGTGATCAGGAAAGGGGCAGAGAGTTGGGGGGAGGGGGTTGGGGAGTACAGAGGATCCAAAGCAGGCTTTGTGCTGATAGCAACGTGCCCAATTCAGAGCTTGAACTCACCAACCTCATGATCATGACCTGACCCCAAGTAGGACGCTTAACCAACTGAGCCACCCAGGCACCGCAGATCTTCTTTTTCTAATGCATTCGTTTTCTGAGGGTCCTTGATTTATGTAGATATCTCAGTTTTGATTTCTGCCTCATGTAGAAGACTTTTCCTCCTGTCTCTGTGGTGTTAACACCAAAGAAACTAGAGTGCCAAGTGGATCCTAGGGCAGCGCTAGCGTCAGCTCATAAATTTATTACTCCATTGTATTATTTTGTTTTGGGTCCTTAGGTATTTCCCTTTCTTTCTTGTGATATCATCTGTTCATTCAAAGGGATTACAGGATTAAAATATATTTAATCCAGAATTTCTCCATGTTTGTGGCCAAGAAGGCTCTTGGTTCATCTAGCCTGAAATATTGATGGAAATAAAAATACCCTACATGTTATCTGTATGCAGCATAATATAATAGCTAAATAGTAATTTATCTCACCACAGATTTTCAAATATACTCAATGATGCTCAATATTAAAAGGTGAAGGGGTGCTTGGGTGGCTGAATCAGTTAAGCTTCCAACTCTTGATTTCAGCTTAGGTCATGATCTCACTGTTTGTGAGTGTAAGGCCCTCAATAGGCTCTGTGCTGACAGCATGGCGCCTGTTTGGGATTCCCTCTCCCTGCCTCTCCCCTCCTCACGCTCTGTCTCTCAAAATGAATAAATAAACTTTAAAAAATATATTAAAAGGTGAATAACAATGTTTTGTTATATCTATAAGGTGTTCATATGCAAAGTGTGGCTGTTAAATACTGAGATGAGTCTATAAGCTAAACAATTATATATCTTTGTGTAGGCACTATTTGCAAATGTTCTCTGGTAAGTGAAAATGAAACTTCAAAAATGAGTGTTCCTCTTATGTAGCGACTGATTTCTTAGAAGTGAGTAACTTCATGTTACACTAGGCATCTTAGATTTTGAAAACAATAACAGTAGTCTAATTCTTCAATGAAAGTAGCACAGAAAAAGGAATCAGAAACATAAACACTAATCAAACACTTTAAAAAGTTTTGATATAGGGCAGAGAGTTAGCCAATATGGTTATTTCCCTCAATTTCACCATTAGTTTATTGCCTAACCCAAGATAAGCTTTCATTTTTTTTTTTCAGGGCTATCCCTCCACCTGTAACTTGTAGCTTTACAAATGATTATCGTGATCTAGGAGAGCCTCTAAGGCCACAGGGCTCCATGTCCTCATCAATAGTAGGAGTAAGTGGTACTACCTGGTCAAGGTATCTCCATATTTAAACCCCATGGTTCTAAATCCTGGGTAAGAGACACCTGTTAAAAATACAAGTCTTTTTTTTTTTTTAAGAATGTCAGTGTAAGTCAAGTGGGGATATTTTACGTGGAACCACATTATTTATCAACAAGTATGCTAATAGCTATAAATATGACCACATGCAAAGATATGATAGCAGTAAATAAAAGCACAGAACAAGGAATCAGAAAACCTAGGCCCTGATCAAACAAGCCCTCTAAAAATAAAAATATAGCCTCCAATAAAAAGCTAACACCAAAATGTGTTCTATCTCTACTCAGTAAATATCAGCTTCAAACCTCCCATGCTGTGAAACTTGTACATCTTGTTCTGTGAGTGCTATATTCCATATCAAGCCCAATATCTGCTGGCCTTCAAAGCACTCTAAACTGCACTCATCCTGCATTTACCACTTTTCTTACAGGTATTGGTGACAAGACCTCAAAAGGATATGAACTATAAAATAAATATCTATGAGTCCATATCAACATAAATAAATGATTGAATATGTAAGTAAACGGGAGAGATAAATTTCCTTACAGAACAATTCCAAATAATTTATGTAGATACTCCTCCCTGTGAGTGTGAGCTGGACTCAGTGACTTACTTGCAAAGAATAGAGTATGGAAAGGGTTGGGGAGGGACTTGATAGTGGAGGGGCCTAGAAAACACCATGTCAGCAAAGTGATTGAGGTTAACCTCTCTAGAGGTAAGTCATGGTGACAGCATGTACCTCCTGATGTGATATGATGGAAATTTTTTCTCTAGGACATCCTGTCTCCAAACTCCAGTTTAATCATGATAATAACATCAGGCAAACCTGAATTGAAGGACATTCTACAAAATACCTAACACGTACTCCTCAAAATTCTCAATGCTGAAGAGCGAGGGAAGACTGAGAAACTTCCACAGTGTGGAATCCCAGAAGGGATCCTAGAATGAAAAAGGGATATTAGCAGAAAAGCTAGTAAAATCCAAACAAAGTCTGGATTTTGTAAATAATATTGTACTTATGTTGGCTTGTTAATTTTGGCAAATGTAACATGGGTATTTAAGATGTTACTATTGGGGAGAGTAGATAATGGGAACTCTCTGTACTGTCTTTGTAGCTCTTCTTTAAATGAAAATTTATCCAAACTAAAAAGTTTGTTAACAAAAACATGACCTGTGGCTCCTGGCTGGCTCATTCAGTTGAGCGTCTGACTTCTGACTTTGGCTCAGGTCATGATCCCAGAGTTGTGGGATAGAGTCCCACTCTGAGTGTGGAGCCTGCTTGGGATTCTTTCTCTCCCCCTGCCCCTCTCCTCTGCTTTCTGTCTCTCTCAGTCTCTTTCAAATAAAACAAAAGAAATAAAGAAAAAAAAATGACCCCAAAGTATTGAAAACAGAAAGCTCAAACAAATACGTACACACGAATGTTCATAAAAGCAGTATTCATAATAGCCAAAAGGTAGAAACAACCCAAGTGTCTATCAGTGGATGAATATATAAATAAATTGTAACATATTCATGTAATGGAATATTATTCAGCCATAAAAAGAATGTAATACTGATGTGTGCTACATCATGAAATAACCTAAGTAACGTTATGCTAAATAAAAGAAGCCAGAAACAAAAGGTCACATATTTTATGATTCCAATTACATGAAATATCCAGAATATGTCAATCCATAGAGACATAAAGCAGATTGGTGGTTACCAGGGGCTGGAGAAGTGAAATGTTTTGGAACTAGAGAAGGTAGTTATTGTACAACATTGTGAATGTACTAAATGACACTGAACTGTTACCTTTAAAATGGTTAATGTTGGGATGCTTGGGTGGCTCAGTTAAGCGTCTGACTCTTGCTATTGGCTCAGGTCATGATCTCATGGTTCATGGGATTGAACTCCATTTCAGGCTTTGTGTTGGCAGCGCAGAGCCTGCTTAGGATTCTCTCACTCTCTCTCTCTCTCTCTCTCTCTCTCTCTGCCTCTCCCCTGCTCATGTGCATGCTTTCTCTCTCAAAATAAACATTTTTAAAAAATAAAATGGTCAATGTTATATTATGAGAGTTTCACTTCAATTATAAAAAAGGAAATAATCTAAATGTTGAGTTTGATGAGAGTCTCAGCTAAGAGACAGAGTAAGAGAAAACCGGTCTAGAGTGACAGACGAACTATATAAAAAATGAGTGGGAGCTAGCAATCTGAAGATAGGAAATGAATAAGCTGTCATCTAGAAAAAGATATCAAAGAACTTAAGACTGTATTTCTAGGAAATGTTATGTGGACTTTATTATCAAAAGGAAATTCTTATTTAAGTCAGGAACAATTCTGCATTTTTAGTGCTCTTCAACTTTTCTCAGAATATATTTTTCCAATGATCAAGAACAGGGTTCTCCACATCTAGAAAATAAACTTCAGAAGGGAGATCACATCTACCGTTTTTGCACTGAATTCTTAGAGCCTAGGAAAATGTCTGGTATACATTGGCAGGCCCTCAATAAAAACTGGCTAAATTTATGAATTTTGACAAATGTGGGATATACTTTTGGTAAAGATTAGTAATAAAATATTTTGTTTGGTTTCAGTTATTTTTTTTACAAATGTTGCCACTATAATAATTAATGTGCTATTGTTACTCTGTACTATTGTTCATCAATATACATATTTTTGGCTTTTTTTTTTCCTTTTTTTAGTGTTTATTTATTTTCATGTGCACGAGAGAGTGTAAGAGAGAGCATGCACAAGGGAGAGGCAGAAAGAGAGAAAATCCCAACCAGGCTCCATGCTCAGTGCAAAGCCCTATGTAGGGCTCAATCTCAAACCCCCATATTTTTAAATCTTAATGAACTCTTCTGATGCAAAGGCGAGCTTTTGATAAGAGTTTAAAAGACTATCATAAATCAAACTGTAAACTTTATTTAACTTAAGCACGGGCAAAATAATTTGTTTTTTAAACTCATTCATTCAAGACACTTCTCTAAAGAAGACATCCAGATGGCCAACAGGCACATGAAAAGATGCTCAATGTCGCTCTTCATCAGGGAAATACAAATCAAAACCACACTCAGATACCACCTCATGAACAAATCAGGAGACTATAGATGCTGGCCATGATGTGGAGAAGTGGGAACCCTCTTGCACTGTTGGTGGGAATGCAAATTGGGGCAGCCACTCTGGAAAACAGTGTGGAGGTTCCTCAAAAAATTAAAAATAGATCTACCCTATGACTCAGCAATAGAACTGCTAGGAATTTACCCAAGGGATACAGGAGTGCTGATGCATAGGGGTACTTGTACCCCAATGGTTAAAGCAGCACTGTCAACAATCGCCAAATTATGGAAAGAGCCTAAATGTCCATCAACTGATGAATGGATAAAGAAATTGTGGTTTATATACACAATGGAATACTACGTGATGACATATGGCCTTTGGTAGCAACGTGGATGGAACTGGAGAGTGTGATGCTAAGTGAAATAAGTCATACAGAGAAAGACAGATACCATATGTTTTCATTCTTACATGGATCCTTAGAAACTTAACAGAAGACCATGAGGGAGGGGAAGGAAAAAAAAAAGGTTAGAGAGGGAGGGAGCCAAAACATAGGAGACCCTTAAAAACTGAGAACAAACTGAGGGTTGATGAGGGGTGGGAGGGAGGGGAGGGTGGGTGATGGGTATTGAGGAGGCCACCTGTTGGGATGAGCACTGGGTGTTGTATGGAAACCAATTTGACGATAAATTTCTTATTTAAAAAAAATAAACTCATTCATTAAGAGGCAACTGGATGGCTGAGTTGGTTAACTGTCTGACTCTTGATCTCAGCTCAGGATATATATATATATATATATATATATATATATATATATATATACACACATATATGGCATGTGTGTGTGTGTATATATGTATATATATATACACACACATACACATTCATACAGTTGAAATCCCACATCCTTTGTCAGTGTCCCTAGGTCTCTGCCCACTTTGCTGTCCACCTTTGCTGATACAGTAGCTAGAATCTTTAAACATAGGCTCTTTGAGCTAAATATGAGGATAGAGAACTATCTAGATTTTGATGAAGCCATTTTTTATACTATAATTCTACTTGTAATCATTTATGTGACAGGGACTATGAACAACAACCAATAATTCCCTTCAGTGATTTATAGAGCAACATTGCATCTAGAGGAGATAGGTTAGTTAACCTGCAAAGTTTAAAAGTTAAAACACACAAAGGTCAAAACTTTCCTTTATGTAAGAACACTTTGTAGAATAATGATGTCCTTGAAGGGCAGGCTGTGCGAACTGCTGTAGTTTATTTTTCTGCTCCATCCATCACTGTGTAACCTCTGGTGTGACACTGATTCCTTAGACTCATGTCCTCAGCTGTCAAGAAGGGTGACAATAGTACCAACCCCACAGGCTGCTTGTGAGGACTGCTGGAGCTGATTTACCTAAAGCTTCCAGAACAGAACTGTCAACTCATGCCAGCCATTATTATTACTATCAACAGCATTACTATGTAATATTGTGATCATAAAATGAAAAATAGGCCTTTTAAAATTATTTCCTCAAAGAACAAAGATTTTCTTCAGAAACTGATAAGTTGCTTAATGATAAGTTATATTTTGTACAAAGGATCTCCTGCCAAGATTATGCATATGTTCTGTAAGCAATCCTACTGAAGATTTGAAGAAGAAAAAGAAGTCCATGCAAAAAGGAAAACTATAATGGTGGAGGAGACATACCCTTCATTTACAAGTTTTATAGCAGCCAAGTATCTCAGTACCAGTAATTAACCCAAAGGATATACATTTTAAAACATCACTCAAGGAGCACATAGGTGGCTCAATTAGTTAAGCACCTCACTCTTGATTTTGACTCAGGTCATGATCTCATGATTCGTGAGATCCAACCTCACATTAGGTTCTATGCTGACAGGGCAGAGCCTGCTTTGGAGTCTCTCTCTTCCTCTCTCTCTCTCTCTGTTACTCCTCTGTTCTATCTCTCTCACTCTCAAAATAAATAAGTAAACTTTAAAAAATAAAATATCACTAAAATGCCATTTCATCTAGAATCTTCAACATATAAGTTTAGGGGCCACAGAACATACTGGTTTCTTTCTGAGATATATGAAAAATTAATTCTTAAGATACATGATATCCTTTAAGATTAGTTTTAATAACTAAAGCATTTCAGTAAAATGAGTTTATAGAAATAATTGTTTATAAATAAATACTATACAGGTCAGGAAATCAGTCACATAGGAATCTAGAGAAATAATTGTTCTATAAGGTGCAAATGCCCTAGGAAGAATAATCTGAAAAACACTTGTGTTGACTGGAGGGAGGAAATTTGTTATCTAAGTGAGATCTAGAACTGGAAACAGGTCAGCAAGTCCCCTTTCCCCAGTTCCACCATTTGTCATGCAGCCAAAGACGAAGCTCTCAATTTCATTATGCTGCTGTATTCCTGTCTCTATCTAAATAATACTTGCCACTTATCCCCATTAACAGATATGCTGTGAGTATTCATGAGATAATATTAGTTAAGAACCTTAACTTGCCCATAAGCACAAAACCTTATCCCTGATAAATATGATGGTTACTTTGGCAGGCTCCGTTAAAGATGTTTGGTGTTGGCCAATGGCGAGGATAAGAAGGATAAGCCAAGTGAGTGGCTCCAACATGACCTTGGTCCAGATTTGGGAGTGGCCAGAGTGAGGTGGGGAAAGCTAAGTGGTGGGTCTGTACATGGGGTGCTTGAGGGCCTTTGATGAGAATGAAGGTCCAAGATTGCCTGTCTGGGTGGCTGAGACAGTTGGAGGTCTAGACAAGAAGATTTGTTCAGCACTGGACAGCTCCCAGCCTAAATGAGTCCACCTGGGAGGGAAGAAAGTCCTTTCTCCCAACCTTTCCCAGGAGAAACTGAGGACTGTCAACAATGGCCTTTGTTCACTCTTCCAGAAGAGCAAATCTGAAAATGCATTAAACATTTCAAGCCTTTCTTAAATACTGAAAATAACAAAAACAGCAATGGGGATTTGGATTTTAATCACCCACATGCATGCAACTAAAAACAATGACTTTTTTTTTTTTTTTAATTTAAATATGCTCCTCCAGTGCTGTGCGTGGAAAAAAAGCAAACTTCATTTTCTGTCTTCGCCTTTTGGTTTTATAGGGACAAAATGCAGACTAAACTTCCTTAATTTTCACTTCAGTGTTTGCAGCTTAGGATTCCATTAATATATCCTTTCCCTCGGTTGTGCAGGGTCCTCGTTTGCAGTCAGTTCATTCCACACTGATGTATATTTCATTGCCCAAGGCTTAATTTTGATTTATTGTCCATCCATAAATTAGAAAAATATGCTCTGGAATTCCATCCCGCTGAAAAGCTGTGCCTGATGTCAGGGGACTGGGTGATATTTAAGATGTCAGAAATACATATTGGATTAGTGTGCTTTGTTTCCCCACAACAGCAGGTGTTTAATCATAGCTGATGGCTGAAGTTAAATGCATTAGGACAGCAGCAGCCAAGAAGATGGAGTTTTTCTAAACCATACAAACTCCAGGATAAATAACTCAAAACTAATTGTGTGTCCACATCTTAGATACATTTTTATTTACTTAATACATTAAACAATGAAAATAGCCTCTGGCACTTAACTTCATGTTTAAGAGCCTGTACAAATATTTTATATTAGTGAAGTGTTGGCTGTTTAAACATAATTACTATTTCCCTTACTGGCCCTCTGGCGGTTTTATGTAAAATATTTCTTAAAGCAGAAAAAGAATAAAGGCTGAAATCTCTCAGTAATTCAAGGATAAGAAATTTTTAGGGTTTGCTTTTTTTTAAAAATATAATTTGAAATGCCTATATCTGTCTATATGCCCATTTTGCCATAATCCAAATGATGCTCCACATACCTACTGACCAGGCATTTTCCTTCCTCTTTTTGTAAGTACCGGATCTCTTTGCCATTATGTTTATATTAATTAGAGTTCTATGTGTATAGAAAAATGATCAGGCTTGGTCTGGAACAATTTAACTGGAGGCTGGAGAGAAGACGCTTAGGAGAGCAAACATTTTCAAGGTGCAACCGGTGACCTGTAACAAGCCAGAGAGATTCATGGCGAGAATCGTATATTTTGACACAACAGTGATTTGATTAAAAGAGAAAGTAATGGTTTTAAACAGTCACTATGAGGATGTAGCCAGACTTTGGTAGCTTTTTGCAATTTACTTTACAGACCAGTGATAGAGCAGGAGAGAGAACCTTTGCTGCTGAAACAGGCCACTTGAATTTGGAAACAAATATAAGCAAAAATCAAGTGGTTGAAACTAGTTTTCTTCCCCATCCTTTTTTCCCCCTTCTTCTTCTTTTAAACACACATCTATGGCAAAGGCAGGATAATACCAAGGAAAATAAAATATTGAGGTCATTTTGAGAATGGAAATAGAAGTGGATTTAATTTTTGTTTGATGGTTTTAAAAGAATTAATTTTGGAATCAGACTCAATTGAACCAGTCTGAAAAGAAAAAGTCTCTACATCTTGAGAAAAGTAAAAATTTGTATTAGAAAACTGAAACAGTTAATTTATTTCACTCAGATAAGCAGTATGATCCCCAAGAATAACTAACATATAGCATTCAACATAGCATCAAATTTAATTCTAATATAGTAGTTGAGAATAGTGCAGTGTGGCTTAAACAAAATAGCTTTAAAAAGAGGGTTAATAAAACCTTGTTCAGCGAAAAAGTGTGAGTTACAAAACATTCTAATAGTATGATCCTATTAACATAAGAATACAAGAGAACAATGAAAGACATCCTATATATGTGCATATGTCCAAGAATAATTATATCACCACAGAAAAGGGTCTGAAAGCAAACTGAGAACAATAATTGTTCTTGAGAAGGGGATTTTAATTTTTTACTCTATATACTTTAGTGTTGTTTGATTTTTATTCATGATAACGTCTTAGGATATAACTTATATAAATGAATTTCTAAAGAATCTCAGTAAAGTTCTGTTTTTAAGGGGAAAAAAAGAAGGTTATTCCCTATTTTGATACATATATCCTGCCTGAATAAAGATCAGTTTTAATTATTCTTGTGATAAGTATGTGTTGAATGAAATTGCCATTGAATGTTGTTATAGGGTAAATCCTTTGAAGAAAAAGTTTTAAAAATTACAGCTCCCGGGTGCCATGCTGGCTCAGTCAGTAGAGCGTGAGACACTTAATCTCAGGGTTGTGTGTTGGGCCCCATGTTGGGCATAGAGATTACTAAAAATAAAATCTTAAAAAAAATTACAGTCTCAATGAGGTGTTCGCATGGAGCAAGCTCACTACCACCTTAGTTTTCTCATGGAAGCTCATTTATTCCCCCCTCATCCTCAGCCTCAATGACCATGTAAGGTGGTTGCCTCAACTACTAAGCATTTAACCTGCAAGGTAATTCACTTCACACAAAACAATACCAAAAAAAAAAAAAAAAAAAAAAAAAAAAAGGTACTAACACTGCTCTCCGTCTAGAATTTTTAATAATAATATTTTCCTTGGTAAAATTTTATGTTTTTCACCAGCCTGATATTTAAAGTAATATGTTGGTGCTTTGGGGTTTTTTATAAAAGAAGATTGTAAAATGCATTTCTCATTTATTACAATCATTTTCATACCCTTTAATATCTTTTCCTGTTTTGCAACTGACATCTCAAAGTTCTTCAACAATTTTAACTCAATATTTTAACTCATATTCTTGGGAAAAAATAGCTACGTGGCATTAAGACTCTCACTCTGAAGTGTGTCATATTCTTTCTAGTACTTTTAGCCTGAGTCTTATAGGTCAGGCTATCCAGGAAACAGACTCTTATATGAAGATTTCTTTCAGGAGGTTTATTGGAGGGTACTCTTAGAGCGCACTGACAGGGAGAGAAGGCAAGAAGAAAGGAGGAGAGGAGATAGGCAGGTGCTATGCGGTCACCACGAAGGCCTCAGCTGATCCCACAAGGAGATTTGGGGCTGGGTGGTCCTGCAGGGTCCTTCTCCCTTTGTACCTCACACTGATTAGCCATCAGATACAGGCTGACCCTAGAAGGGAGTGTAACTTTGGGAAAGATGGCTGCCTTTAGGAGAGGATAGCTCCTGGAGAGGAATCAACACTCCCAGCAGCTGTAGGAATAAGTGCTTTGGTCTTAAAGGGGGCTCTGAGTGGTGCACCCCATATCAACCACATGGAGTTTCCAGGTCTCAATATCCTCATTTTCATCTACAAAAAGCATGCTCATTAAACAGTGGCTAGAGCACCTCACTAAAACAAAGGGAAGAAAGGAGCAAACTTCATTGAGGAAAAAGCATGAGAAAACATAATTTTAAGGCATTTATGGTAAATGACGCTAAAAGTCAAAGGGAGAAAAACATTCCATGGTTGTCGTGGAAGCAGTAAAACAGGAAAAGACAATGATGCAATGAGTGGCTCTGAGATTTTTGTCTCCAAATTGTCTTGATTCTCTCATACCGCAGGACAATTTTTCTGCTTTGTTTCTTGTACTTGCATCAGAAATAATTAACGACACATCTTATGAATGTGTCTGGAGACTATTAACTGGAATTTTCTATTATGCATGCGGTAGAATGGCTCATATATATATTACATCAAGTACATGATATTTTGTTTGGAAGACAAAAGTGGAGGACATCAGGCAGCCATGACTGTTTCCCCAGTTTTCTGTTCCAAGGACACCTGGTTCTAAGAGGAGCTGGTACAGATATAGTGGATTTGCAGAGCAAATGGGGAGAGTGGGCTTTATCAAATGCTCAGGGACCAAGGAAGACACCTTCTGCACTGGGAAGAGTGCTGTTAACCTGTCCTCATCAACATATGGCAACCTGAACCTTAACTCTGCCTTTGCAGCCTGGAAATGGAATAGGCATATTTTGAGGCAAATAACATTGATTAAGTTTAGGTATATAGGAAGGAGAAACATAAGTATTTTAAAGAGCTTGTTCACAGGAATGTTTATTCAACCTCTCGTAGCCTAAACAGAAAATCTTTATGTCTGAGAAACAAAAAGCTTGACATATTATGTTTTTCTAATACATCACACAAAAAATTAGATTCTACTAGCATTGCCCAAACATATTCCTCCTCCAGACACAGTCTTTAAGTAAAATACAAATCCTGCTTGTTCTAACACATAAGAAAATGAAGACACTCAAAGTAAATATCTGTTTCTAAACATCTCCACAATATGACTCCCCAACACACATGTTTATATCCATATTAAAAATTTGACAGGGGCAACAGATACGTGTATACCAAGTGCAAAAATAGTGGGGCTAATTGTCTACAGTCCTCGCAAGATCTAGGATTATTAAGCACCCAATCTACATTAGCTATTATATTAGTAGGATCACTGGCTCTTAGACTTGAGATTTGATCCCTATTACTGTTTCCTTTAAAATTTAACCCTTGAAGATAGTTTGTGTGGTGGAGCAAATGTAGAAGTAAACAAGGGGAGATAAAGAGACAAGAAGGGGAATAAGCAACAAACAAACACTATTACAATGAAATATCCTAATGATGAGGGTAATAGTTAATATAGGTTGGATGCTTTCTGAGATTTCCTTCTCAGGGATTTATATATATTACCTTAATAATCAGAGCAATAGCCCTAAGAAGTTGAACTGTCATCATCTCCACTTCTACAGATGAGGACACTGAGGCTTGGAGAGTCTAGGGAGCTATGTAGCACAGATAGGAGGTGGTACCAATGAAATCACAGCTCAAGAAGGCCGCTTCTGTGTAAGAATGGCTTATGTTTCTGAGTAAGGCCCTATCTACCTACAGACTCTTGAAAGTTAGGGCTACAAGAGACTTTCAAGATGAAGAGAGCATCCTGACCATGCCTCTCCTACTATAGGCAAGGAAACTGAGACCCAGAGCAAAAAACAGGGTAGCCCCACATTGCTTCTGTGTTCATGTACGTTGTCTCCCAGAAAGATACGTAATTACATGATAAATGATACCATGGTCTGCAATATTTCTATTTGCTCTGGTAATAAATCATCAGGACATTGAAATGTCTTGGATTATGTGACCAGACCCACAGTCTTTACTTTCATGTGGATTATAGAACTAAGCACACTGACCTAGCTTGCCAGGAGAAAACATTTTAGATCTTCAGATTCCCTTCAGAACACATTGAATAGTGTTTCTGAGGATCAGCCCAGTTTGTCCTGGAGTTCTGATGCCATCTGATGCTGGGACAATGAGAGCAGCCCCTGCTATCTGGAACTGAGAAAATTCAGGAATGCTCTAACATCTGAAATTGATTTTCGGGAAGAGTCTTGGAATTCCTAGGGGCCACAGCACCAGTGTGGCCCTTGTTAGCCTTGCATTCATGGACTTAGAGCCATCTGAGAGCAGGGACTCAGTTTAAGGATGAGAACACCCTCAACAATCTTGGCTGATCATTTTTATTTCGGGAGAAAGGAACATTAAAAGACCAGTTCTTCAATTGTAGAGCTGGGTTGCCCCATACCCCACTTGACATTACAAAGAACATACCTTAAGCCAATGATTTCTGAGTTCTACAAGGATCACTCTTTTGTCAGAAAATGTAAGTGGCTTGACAGTTTCCATTTGAAGGCTGAAAAGCACCTGCATATACTAAACAAGACTAGATTTTCCTTATTCCTCTCCTATAAGCAATTCTTAGCTACTCCAAAAAATCATTATGTATTTATTCATCAAACATTGGTTCAGCCTAGGCTGGAGGAATTTACTTCAGTAACTGAATTATAGTCACCCAGTGGTTTGGTGACAGATTCTGTGCTACAACTTAAGTATTTTGAGTCCAACGTTTTACATCCTGAAAATATGCCAGACTTGTCTCTTAGGCTTCATTGTTTTGGGATCATTCCCTGTTGCTAAGGTTTTAAGTGTCTGCCCTTTGTTCCAGGAACACCTTGTGCTTTCTTCAGAGAGAAGTCATTGGGAGCTGTCACGCCATCATTCCCGCTTTGGAAAAGTCCCAGATTTCTCTGCTCACATTCTCTTCTTTTCCTAAATGAGAGTTAAAGCTTGGGATCTTGTGATTGCATTTTATATTGCTCAAATTTAGATATTCTCAAATAGACACAGAGTATTACAAAGGGAAACATACCTGTGCTGTGAAAATAGGCCACCCCGTGTTTGGATAAGACACTTAACCTCTCTGAGCATTTCTCATCACTAACATGGAAAGAACGATTCCTACCTGGTAGGACTGCCATGAAGCATAATGATACATGTATACACTGTTTGGCATATACTAGATAGCCAATAACTGGTAGCCACCACCATTGTCAATTATCTAAAAGATAAGGATTATTCCCAATGAAGACGTTCTATGTAAAACTGAGCATAAGAGGATAAAGAGCAGGTACCAATGGTAAATCAAACTTACCTGAGACTTCCTCAAGCTGTAGACAAATATCAAGGGCAGCCACTCCACCTGGATCCCCAGAAAAGGTCCAACTAGTCCAGAGGTGGTAACACCATGAGGAGAGAAACAGAAATAAGAAGTTTCAGATGAGGAGGTGATTTCCCCCACTCCCTCAGCACACTTGGCCCAATACCCCCCCAAAACAGAGATGGATCAAGATGGCCTCTCTACCATCTCCCCCAGCCTCCTTGCCCTGCTCCGTAGCAGAACCAAAGCCATACGTCAAAGTGCTCTAAATCACAACTTCAGGACCTTCAAAGCTAGCAGCTCAAGAACCTGTCACCCTTTTCCACTTGTGATTTATACAAACGTTAAGGATTTTTTTTTAAAGATTTTACTTCTAAGTAATCTCCATATCCAACTTGGGGCGTGAACTCACAACCCTGAGATCAAGAGTCACATGCTCTACTGACTGAACCAGGTAGGCGCCCCATAAGGATTTTTTTTTTCTAAAGTGAGCCGCTAAATTAACCAGTAGTCTTACCTCATCACTACAGTGACAATATATTTTTTAATGTTTTTTATTTATCTTTGAGAGAGTGCAAGTGGGGGAGGGGCAGAGAGAGTCAGACAGAGGATCTGAAGTGGGCTCTGTGCTGACCACAGCAAGCCAGATGTGGGGCTTGAACTCATGAACCGAACCATGAGATCATGCCCTGAGCCAAAGTTGGATGCTCAACTGACTGAGCCACCCAGGTCCCCATACAGTGATATTGTTTTTTAAAAGTATGCAAAGGTTTTAGCTTGTCAGCCCATTTAGGCAAAGCTGTGTTGAAGCCTCTCCGTTGGCTGTTTTTATTCACTTTACCTAAGAATAAATACAGGCTGGGGCGCCTATGTGGCTCAGTTGGTTGAGCGTCTGACTCTTGATTTAGGCCCAGGGCATGATCTCATGGTTCATGAGTTCAAGCCCAGTGTTGGACTCTGTGATGGCAGTGGGGGGCCTGCTTGGGATTCTCTTTCTCCCTCTCTCTCTCTGCTCCTCCCCCACACGCACGTGCTCCCTCTCTCGCTCTCTCTCTCTCAAAATAAATAAATAAACTTAAAAAAATAAGAAGAAGAAGAAATACAGGCTAACATCAAGTCCGAACAGGGAAATAGAAAACAGATATAGAAAACTGGGCATGCAATACATAAAGGCCGGCACAAAACCTAGAAGATACAGAGGGAACATGGAAAAGGAAAACAATCATGTTAGAATGGTAGGAATGTGGGAAATTTCTTTCTTAAAAATTTTAAAAATAATATTTATTTATTTGAGACAGAGAGAGAGAGAGAGCCAGAGAGCAAGAGAAAGAGAGAATCCCAAGCAGGCTCTACGCTGTCAGCACAGAGCCCCATGCAGGGCTTGATCTCAAAAACCATGAGATCATGACCTGAGCCAAAATCAAGAGTCAGACACTCAACAGCCCCTGAGCCACCCAGATGCCCCCTTTTCAAAAATTAGTTTAATTTGGAATAATATTTTTAGGATTAAGAAAACTCTAGCATTAAAAGTAGGGAAAACCAATCTTTTAAGGGATTCTTAAAATTAATGTCCAACTTTTCTAACAAAAAAGAAAATAAATGAAGACACACATTTTTAAAGTCCACTGTCTTATTTCTTCTGCTCTAAATATGTGGTGATATACACACTTATCTAATGCAACTGTTAACACAAACACTGGAAAGAGCTAACATTTATATGCTATTATCACTAATGATGCAGCATTGGTAACAGAGGTCTCTCTCCGTTTTTCTTCTCATAATAATTAATTCTAGGGGCACCTGGGTGGGTCAGTCAATCAAGCAACCAACTCTTGATTTCAGCTCAGGTCCTGATCTCATGATTTGTGGGATCAAGTCCAGCATTGGGCTCTGTGCTGACAGCGTGGAGCCTTCTTGGGATTCTCTCTCTCTCTCCCTCTCTCTCTCTCTCTTTCTGCCCCTCTCCTGCTGATGCTTGCTCTCTCTCTCTCAAAATAAATAAACATAAAAAATTCTAATATTTTGACATGCAAACAACACAGAATTAGAAGGAAAAGCTTACAGATTCAAAGACAAAATTGGTATGCAAAAATTCTAGGTAGGCTTGAAGGATCGGCTCCAACAAGAAGGCATTTTAATAGATGTTAATATAATGCCCTACAGTTGGATACTAAAATTAAATGCCAAAGTACAGAGGTGAAACATCTTACCAAGAACAAGGAGACTAGATTTAGGGCTTTTATTGTCCACAGCTTCAGTAGTAGTAAACAATTCACTAAAGTTCCCCTAAAAGCTAAAGTAATTTTAGTTCCACTTTCAGAACAAGGAAGGCAATGATCCTCCTGCAGAGTACCCAAATGAAACCAAAACTGGAATATAGTATTGAGGAACCTGGATGAGCAATGGCTAGAGGATTTCCCCAGAGGAACCAGGCAAAGTCCTTCCCAACTTTGTGATTCTAATCTCTCAATTCCCATGGTAGATGAAGGGTTCATCATCCAGAATACATGGAATCTACACAGGGTTGTGAATTGGTTTCAAGAGACCTGCAAACATTCTAGCACCATATGCAAAATGGTCTGTTCCCTATGTAATAATAATGCAAGGCATTTAAAGACTAATGTTTTAGGGGCGCCCGGGTGGTTCAGTCCTGTTGAGCGACCAACTTAAACTCAGGTCTTGATCTCGCAGTTGGTGAGTTTGAACCCCACATCAGGCCCCCTGCTGTTAGCACAGAGCCTGACCTGTGCTGATCCTCTGTTCTCCTCTCTCTCTCTCTGTCCTTCCCCTGCTTGCACACTCTCTCTCAAAAAGAAAAAAAAAAAAAAAAAAAAAAGACTCATGCTTTAGATCAGTGCGTCTCAAAGGGGGCAATGCTATTGCCCAGAAGACAGTGCACTCCCACCCAAAGAACTGTCTCAGCACCCTGCCCAACAATTTCAGACATTCAGATTTGGACATTAGACACATATAGGTGAGACACTTCAGTAATTACCTCCAACTCCATTCTACACATAAACACAAGGCATTTCCATGTGGTTTTAACATACACAGAAACTTCCACATGTACAACTAATATACACTGTTTTGTCTACAGCTTTACCGCGAGTCATTTACTACTTTGGAAGATCTTGTTATTGACAACAGTGCAGCTGGTGGGTTTGGAGTTCCCTCAGAATACCTCCAACAGTCCGCATCCACACAGGGATGATTCTACATATATGAGCAAATATACTTATTTAGCCCTTATTTCAAAAACCAACTATAAAGAAAAAGGGTCAACAACAATCACTTGAATTTCAACTCAAAATTTGTTATAAAGTGATGTAAGCATTTGGCCACTTCATTCTGTAGTTGTCAGTATGGAGAAATACATGTTATAAGTTATTTGTTGTTATATTTTTCTTTTACAATTAGGTCAGCGTGTTTTTTCCTTCGCCTCTTTCTCCCTCCCTCCTCCCCTCCTCCCTCCCTTCTTTCCTATCCGTTCCTTTTTCCTTTCATCTTTTTTTAATGATGTGTTTGAGTAGGCTACATTGTCCAAGACCTTCATGCCGGGATAGTAAAGAGGTGTTACAACATATTTGTTAGGAAAAGAGGGTCGTTGGCACGAACACTGCTGAGAGTCGTCGCTGCGCAGCCCAGTCCTTGGGCATCACGCTTCCAAAATCTCTTAGAAAGTGTTTAACGTTCCACGCTCTCAAAAGAAGGTCCAGCACTGGTATGTGTAGAGCGGTCTGAGCTCATCCAGAACAAGAGGTGCAAACACTAAACCAAAAACCCCACGCGGGGCTCTCTGGGAGAGCGGGTCCTGTCGCCGGAGCCCCGGGGGTGGCTGCCCGGGAGGTTCTCTGGGCGCTCGGCCGTCCGCGCTGGCGCAGGCTCTGCACCCAGGGGCCTGCGGAGGCCCGGCCCGAGAGCTTCGCGACGCTCGCGTCCCAAGTCCACGCCCGGCCGCGGACGCAGCCACCCGCGCCCTCCGCAGCCGAGGGCCCTCCGTCGGGGCCGCTGTGGCCCTTGACTTCTTATTATTAATGTTTTTTAGAAAGACAAAAGTGTAAATCATTACTCAGCCCAGCCCAGTCACCAGGCAAACTGTGTTTAATAAATTAGCTTAATCTATTCCGCAAGTGGTTTGTGAGTGCAGTGTTTCCTCCAGTTAAGGAAAACATTTATATTCTCTCTCTGCCCTGCGCTCCTAGGCGCCCAGAGTCCCTCCTCGGGCGGTCACAGGGCGACGGCTCGGTCGCTGGTACTCTCTGCCCTCCGCCCGCGAACATCCCAGCTCGAGCCCCGGGGCCGGTGGCCAGGAGGGCAGTTGGTGGCCGCGTGGCTTTGTCCCCCTCGGGCCCCCGGCAGCAGCCCGGGGCGCTGGTACCCAGCGTGCTTCTTCGCGGCCCAGATCCCCACCCCGCGCGCATTGCCCTCTTCCAAAGGGGCCTCTTTAACAGCTCCCCATGAAATAATAATTCATTATGTCACCGGGAGGGAAGAAAGGGAGTGTAAGTGTCTTGATGGGATTAGAGGAAACCCCTGCAGAGATGATTTAGGGGCCGTGATAATTCATTTAATAGGGGCCTGGGGCAAATTGCTAGACAGGGAAATGGAACTGAACCAGCCTAGAAAGGGCGCACGACAAGGCTGTGTGGGAGAGCTGGCTTCATTAGCAATATTTAAGAGATTTCATTTAAGAATGAGTCATAAAATGCAGTACTATTTTATCCACCTGGTTTGGTGGCCTTTAGCTTTCCTCTGCATGAATATTAAATTTGAAATGGCACTACAGCAACACATTTTGGAAAGTGTTCTTTGGGCTGTTATTTGTATGGTTGGTTTAGTTTCTCGTTTGTTAACCTTTTAAAATGAATATCATTGAAAATGGATAACTGTACAACCAGAACTCGAAAAGATTAGGGGGAATATAATGCTTTAGAATAGGTTGTTACTAAACTGGGTAAAGGATTTAAGTTTTTATTGATCCAAACACAAAAGGCATAGAGAGTGAGTCAGTAAATGGCAAATTACTTTGACAATTCCCAATTTTCATGCAGATTTTGTGAAGCTGCCCCATTCAAAGCCACCAGCAGCCTGGATGAGACCACAAAGCAGTCAACACAGATGGGACTTGCCCACAGACACCCTGAAAAGTCAAACACACTTCAGGAAAATACTTCCAAAGACTGTTTTCTTGGACAGATAATATTCTATTTTGTTGCCAAAAGGCAAAGGCAAACTCTAGCTTGATTGTAAAACATTTCCTTCAAATGTAGGTTTTTATTTACTGGGGGCGTGAGTGGATAGGGTGGGGGTTGCTTGAGATTTTACAAACCCAAGAAGTTTAAATGTGGAAGTACAGTGGTTCTAATGACAACTATACTTTAAAAAAATATTTCCTTTTTAGTGTTTATTTCCTGTTTGGTTTCAGTGGCTACCTTGCCATACGTATGTGCCACCAAGTTGGAGAGTCCCAGCCAGGAAGCATTTTAGTAAATACACAACCTTCACAACACTGTGTCCCACCCATTTGTGTAGCCTAACGCTCTTCCCTTCAAAAATCTTGTATTTGCAAAATAAAGCATTAACTCTGATTCTCTCCTTTTTAACAGTAAAAGTAGCTCTTCCAGATACGCCGCATCCATTTTTTTTTTTTTTTTTTTTTAATCACAGCTGCATTCTGTTATTTTAACAAAACAACTGGCAGGTCTCTATTCACAGAGCTGCTCTAGCCACATAGGATACATAAGATGCATAATTAATACGTCCTTTAAACGACTTTCTTAATCAAAAAAGACACTAACTATATGTAAAATTATTCACTTACATATATTGGTTTGTGTAATTTTCCACAATGACAGTAAAGTTGGTAGCTAAATATATTCTCATATATAACAAAACTCAGCAAATGTCTTTTGTAAGGCAGGCCTGGTGAGGTTGGTACTAATGTTTGTGCTCCTCCTGTTTATACTCCACCATCTCCTAGTAAAGATGCTATGTTTTACATAGGATTGTAAACTACTTTGGAATATAATAAGAGGAGCTGTTTCATATAAAATAAAGGTCACTAACATACTATTTAGTCAGTCACTGGACAAAGACAAGCGTCATTTGAAGCTGTTAGTTCCCGTCAGAGCCACTTCCCAGTTCTGACTCTTGGCTTTTCTCAGGGCTTCCTTCAAAGAAAAGTATTCTGTACCAGCCTCTTATAGCCATGGTCAAGGCTGGACTAAGTTCTGAGAAGGTAGCTCCTCCTGGACTTAAGAACTTTCATTCTTTCCTTCCTCATGTGAAAAATCATTCTAAGCCTGACTACGGGAACCCCAAATCTGTTTACAACATCTATTTTTCCTTTTCTGAAATAGAATGTAGTAGAAAGCCAGAAAGCAAAGCAAAGAGGCTCCAGAAAATGGTATGCACACGTACCCAAACCGTTGAGTCTTGGCATAACTCATAGTGTTTAAATGATACCACAGATGTAGTTTCAAGCACACTAAATGCATTGCCACCAGACAATCAGTTTGGGGACACTATTGAGTGCAGACGCGGGGATCGAAGGGAGGAGGTACAAATGCAGAGACTGTTTTCAGTTTTCTGGGAGCCCAGCTTCCACACACAGGCATCAGCAGGCACAAAGCCACAGGCCTTCCAACAAAGGGGACAGGAATGTGACATTATGCACATAACCAAATACTTTAGAGGACAGTGTTTCTAACAAAAATATTCCAGGGTTTCTTCTAATTACATATATACATACACAGAGGTGAAGAAAAGGCATAGCCAATTATTCAAACTACCTTCCCTTTGTTAAAAATATTCATATTTAACATGCTAAATACTATTTCTGAGGACCACACAATTTTTTTTTTTTTTTTACAGCCACACAATTTTTAAAAAGAAAGAAAGAAAGCCTTTCTGTGAATCAACCGGAAGCACTTCTAGACAGCAGAGAGGGCCTCGACCACTGTCTCCTGCCCCTCCCTCAGCGCAGCCGCGCGGACACCGAGTCAAGGACAAATCTCAGGAGATCACTGCTTTTGGAATGGGAAACCACCCTGCTTCAGTAATGTGGGTGAAATACATCAAACTTAATTAAAATAAGTTTATACTATAAATTGGCCTAAGCTTTGTGGAAAGTAATTTGGCCATACGTATCAAAAGCCTTAACAACATTCACTTCATTTACTCTAACAATTCTATCTCCGGGACTAGTTTCTGGGGAGATCATCTGAAAGGCAAACAAAGACGTAGGTAAAAAGACGTTTATCTTGGGGCGCCTGGGTGGCGCAGTCGGTTAAGCGTCCGACTTCAGCCAGGTCACGATCTCGCGGTCCGTGAGTTCGAGCCCCGCGTCAGGCTCTGGGCTGATGGCTCAAAGCCTGGAGCCTGTTTCCGATTCTGTGTCTCCCTCTCTCTCTGCCCCTCCCCCGTTCATGCTCTGTCTCTCTCTGTCCCAAAAATAAATAAAAACGTTGAAAAAAAAATAAAAAAAGAAGACGTTTATCTTTAATATTTACAGTGATAGGATAAAACTAGAAACCACCGAAACATCCAATAACAGGAAATAATGAAGTAATACAATGGATTTAATAAATCCATATTCAATTGTATACATACAGGATGCTCTGAACTGTATAAAACAATAGAGAGTAGAGAAATGTTAACATGATTATCTCAGGGTAGTGGGGATATGTATTCTTCCCTCATATTTAGTAAGTTTTCTATAATGAGGATGTATTAGTTTTCTAATATATACCTTTTTATATAACATACCGGTTTTGTACACACACACGGTCACACAAAATTCCTTAATTCTTTCTATGTTTATAATAAGCTCACAGGCAAACCAGAAATCTCAGACTCAAAATAAAACTGACATAATTAGACATTTTCCCCTTAAATAGCCACACAAAAATAATTCATGTCAAGCAATGCATAGCTACATGTTTTCTCCTTTATCCAATAAATAAACTTCATATTTAGTGATCATTGTGATTTTCTTTTGTGGACATACATCAGTAGAAAACTTTCCATGATTTGGTTAGAAAAGTCAGCCATTCAGGTGGTCAGTCCACATGATCATGATCATTGACAGTCCGCACTTAGCAGTTTGGGTACTCTTATTTGTTCATTATACAAATAATGGCAAATGGCAAATTTGCAAGGACAGTCCTGCTCTTAGGCAGGCCATTGAATTATCTACAAAAATCTGTTTTCAGCAGCAGACTATCCAGAAATTTGACCCCTCGGCTCTTTTCTTTCTTTTCTTTAAACTAGGTCAAGTGGCTGTCCCTGTAGCACCATCAGTATATTCAATAAAAATCAAGTATATCTTGTGTTTGAAACATACATTATAAATAGATGTATAGATGGAGCAGATATTGAGAAAAGAAATGGTAAAGATTATGAATATTAAGATTTATATTAATCTATAAGCCTATTAAAGTACAGTAAAACCTGTCCTTCAGACCACCTTTTTAAAGATATCACCTCCCTGATGGGACCACTAAATTTCGGGCCAAATTATTTTCCCATAAAGAACAATGAAAAGAAAATGATTATATTAAGACTACTTCTACTATGGTTTCTTTTCATTGTTCCGCCAAAAATGATTCCAAACAGTAAAATAACATTGATTTTGACCTTGTTAATGAACCTGAAGAACTTCATGGAATACTCAAACGCCGATTTCCATTTTTAACAGGAAAAAAAAATGGACCCGCTGCCTCACATTGTCGAAAACACCAGCAGCAGGTAGGGATGATTTCATTGGTATTCGGCAGATGTAGCTTATCTTGATATCGCTAATGTTCCGTAAGGTTTGTCATGTGGATTTTTCTTTGTGCCAAAAGCTGGAGATGATTGTGTGATTTGTAAAATATTGAAGAAGCCTTCAAACCGAGAGGTTTATTGCATTTCTTTTTGGTTACAAGGATTCTCACATACGTTATTACTGAAGTGATTTTCAGTTTTCCAAAATGCCACTCTCTCCCAGGGAACAACTTTCTCTCCTTTGGCCTGAAAGGACTCCCTGTGGCTTTGACCGGCTTTTCTTCTAAACAAAACTGCCATGCCATCCACACTCCCTGAGCCCCCCACGAGGTGGACCCTGGTTCTCTTAATCAGGTTCTCCTTCAGCTTGCTCATGCCAGTCCAAACGCCTGAGGCCTCACCCCTCCTGTGTTGGGCTTCCAAAGCATATTCCCTAACTTTTTAAGTCTCTGGACTTGCTTTTCTTTGCAGCCTACCAAGTATACAATGCAATGGTTTTTTTCGTGTCTCCTCCAGTATCCTTCTATTTAAATAGGACTTTTTTTTTTAATGTTTATTTATTTTGAGAGAGAGCGAGCAAGTGGATGATGGGCAGAGAGAGAGGGAGAGAGACAATCCCAAGCAGACTCTATGCTGTCAGCACAGAGCCCTATGTGGGGCTCAATCCCATGAGCCGTGAGATCATGACCTGAGCTGAAACCAAGAGTCAGATGCCTAACCCACTGGGCCACCCAGGCACCCCTTAAATAGGACTTTTTAAAACATGCATATAAAGAATTGGTCAGGTGTTGATATCCTTTAAATTACTCATATGTGTGCAAAGAACATATCTTAAAATTCTCCAATAAGAGGGAAACGGGTGAACAACAACTACAAATTTTTAGGCCTCTTTGGGGGACTTCGCTAGACCCCACAGTCTTGAGGGCAGGAACCCAGTCCTGTGTGTGTCCCTGGGCCCAGCTTCGAGCCCAGGGCCTACCATCATCAGCTCCCAGCCAGCTGGTGTGGAACTGAACCAAGCTGCCAGTCACACCAGATAGCTTGCCCTCATTCTTTAGCTGGAGGTCACGGGACAGTCACCAGCTCAGAATCACAGTCTCTTGGTGCTTGAAGGGGCCTCGGAGCACACTGGCTGAGCTGAGGCTTCACATCTTAGAGTTACTGGGGTCTTGAGGGAAGAGATGCCTCAGGTGGTGTCAGTACACATAGCCATGAACCTCATGGGTGAAAATCACAGGTGTTTCTTTCTGTTCCTACAAAGAGACCCATGAGGAAGAAGAAGAAGAAGAAGGTGGAGGAGGAGGAGGAGGAGGAGGAGGAGGAGGAAGAAGAGGAGGAGATTTTAGTTGATAGCTTATAGTAATAAGCAGCCAGCCACGTGGTTTGAGCTCAAAAATAAACAAGAAATATTCACAGCTTAATCCTTTAAATACTGGCATGTCATAACAATGAATTTTCTCAAGCAGGGTTTATTTTTTTCAGCCTGAGATGGAGACAGTAAGACATAGTGGACAGTAAGTGAGATGTGGCATTTAGTAACTTGAGTTTGAATTCCAACCGTACAATTTCCTAGCTGTGTGACCTTCGGCAGATCACTTATCCTCTCTCTGGGCCTCAGCTTCCTCATCTGTAAAATGGCCATAATAATACCATCTGTCTCCCTGGGCCATTCGAAGAGCTAAGGAAATAGTAGATGCCGATGCATCACGTAAGGCAACAGTAAGTTATTTCTTTGCTTGAAAAAGAATTCCAAAGCCATGGCCATGCATATAAATAAAAGAAAACACAGGTAAAATGGAATTTCCACAGTCATTTTAATTTAGACACTCTCTCTCTTTTAAACAAGCTAATTGGGCGATGAGATGTGTAATGTAACAGAGACACCTGGGTATAAATCCAGCCGGAACCAGAGGGGACACCACACCAACTCTTTCTATGCTGTCACCTTGAACCTGTCACTGCTTCTCCTCTCCCCTGGGGTGGGAGTGGGGCAGAGAAGTAGCCTTTCTTCTTCTCTCCCCTTCCCAGCAGTCCTCCTGTTCCCTGCTAGGGACACTGGGGAAGCTCATGTCTTTGAAGCTGAGGCTGAGAATAGCCTGAATTCTTAGGAAGAATATTATGGTTTTCTTTCTGTTCTGTTCTTTCAGGGGTAGTCTCCTTGTCACCTCCCCACTTACACAGGGTGGTGACGATGCCCTCTTCTCAGACTCACCCTAACTCTCCTTCCTCTGATTCATTTGACTGCAGGTAAACAGACCACAGGACCACAGTTCTCCCTCTGAGCCTAGTGTCCTTTCTTCTTACTTTGTCAGTTTTCTCCTTCTTCTCCTGCCAATCTACAAGTAAAACAAGCAGCTTCACCTTTTGGCCTCAGGAAGCAGAGTAGCAAAAGGAAAGGCATTATTTGTGTCTCACTTTTGCGGTTTCTATGGGGGCAAGTCTGGCTTATTTTGCACACTCATTGCTAACATCAATGGTGCCAGGCCATGAACATCCACGGTTCTGGACTGAAATTTGCTTTCTCTGACACTGAAAAGACACTTTGCATGTGCATGTACTCCCTCAACAAACATTTGCTGAGGGGTTACTATATGGTAAGCACTGGGCTAGGAGCTAAAGAAGGGAGCAACGATGTATTGTCCTTCTGAGGGGTGCTCTGCATTTCTGGAGACGTCCTCGTTTGCTCCTGCACTTATCTTACACTAAAGTTAGCCAAAGCGTCTTCCCTGACGTAACGCTGGGCACCTACTTGAGGCGCAAGAGATCCTCATGAAATCAGAGTCTTAGAACTTCTAACCGGGCGGGACCACCGAATGCTACTCTGTATTTAACCAGTGAGGACGGAGAGGCCTAGAGAGTAAGTGGCTTGTTGGAAGCCACCCACCGTGGCCTGTTTCATCTGTCTTGAGGAGTGCAAGGCTGGTCAGCGTAGTGACCCAGGGATGTCCCAGAAGATGGCTAGATGTCCTTTCCAGTCTGGAGAGTCTAGGCAGACCAGAGAGAACGGGGCGCGGGGGCCCGGCCAACAGGCCCTCTGGAGAGCTCAAGAATCTGAAGCAATGTGAGCGGCCGCGGGCTCGCGCCCTGGCGGTGTTTGCCTACGCCATCACTAACAGCATCAAATTCACTCACTGCTTTGTTAAGTGCTTTGGGATTTCTCAAGTATAAAAGGTGCTATATAAAATCAATCACAGGAAACTCTGCTGCTGGCAGCTCAGAACAGCTACCGTAAGCGGTGTCCACTCAATCAATAGTCCCTCACTGAGAAGGGGAAAGTATACCATTAAAAAGATGTGCTCTTAGAAAAACTTCCCTCAAGTAAAAAAAAAAAAAAAAAAAAAAAAATCCTGCCTTACAAAAGTATACAGAAAGCGTGCAATATACTGTTCCTCCAAGAGCAATATTAAATATGATGGAAAGAGTTGCTCACTGCTTACCACATACTTATGCTTTCATTTTAACCATGCAAGAACACAGACTTACACTGAGTCTGAAAGCTCGGAGGCTCCATACAGGAAATGCCTATTAGATTTTAAATCTAGTTACAACATAAAAATGAAATTAGTTCTCTGACACCAGGGTAGAAAAAAGTGATTTCTAAAAATTGCTTGCCAAAGAACAATATGCACGTTGGGAACACAGCATACCGTCTGCCTTCAGTAATGTTTGAGTAGGAAAATATATAGATGCATAACATTTTATGATGCTCAAGAACTGGGCTCTTTGCACAATCCTGAAAGAATATTGATTTGGGATATTTTGGAGTTTCGTTTTATTTCAGAAGGCAAAAATGTAAACAAAAAATCATGTTATCATATACACAACTTCATGATATTTCTTTTTAAAAATATTTATTTATTTTGAGAGAGAGAGATAGCAGGGGAGGAGCAGAGAGAGAGGGAGAGAAAGAATCCCAAGCAGGCCCTGTGCTGTCATCACAGAGCCCAAGGCAGGGCTCGATCTCACGAACTGTGAGATCATGACCTGAGCCAACATCAAGAGTCAGACACTTAATTGACTAAGCTACCCAGGCAACCCTCAAATTTCTTAAAGATATGACACAGTAACTTAAAGGTAAAAAAAAAAAAAAAATAGGGAGAAGTTATCTTACAATATTTTTAATCTACAAACTATTTTTTGTTAATTACCAAAAAGTATTGTGGCAGAGAGAATTAGAGAACCTTAAAAGCAAATAGTGATGACTGCTGACGTTGTCCTGAGTACCTGCATCTAGAAAAAAAGCCTTTGAAGAGTTTGCCTAATGAAGTACTCCTGTGGTCTGAAGGAGTATAAATCAGTCATCAGTGTCTTTTCAGGTCTTTTCCTCAAACTGTAATATTAGAGTTCAAATTGCTAAAGCAGAAGCGATTAAAAACCTCACATTTACAAGAAAATGTGTAGGTCCTTTAGTTCAAGCGTTTTAAACTCCAGAGGGCACAGAGCTCCCTGGGGGAGTTTTTTGGGTGTTGACTTTGAGGGCTCACCTTAAGAATTTCACCTTAAGAAATTGTGTGCCTAGACCGGTGGTTGCGGATTAGGAAACTGTGATATGTGGCTGTTTGACAGTGAATTGCCCAAGGTCACCCACTAGGTGCTTGTAGCACCCAGACCAGACAAGCCCACGCCTCCTGCCAGTCACACAGCCATTCTCTTTTCTCTTCAGCACCTGGTCCTTTTCTCTGAGATGGTTTTGGTTACAATGCTTTCCCTGTTGTTCACCTAGAACAAATGATGCCCCTTCCATGGATAACTCCAGAGTAGCTTCACCCTCTTCCTTCCTCTCACGGAGTTCTGTACAACCATTCCAGTCTAGGAAATTAAAATCATGTTTATTGCATGAAAGTGCCCAGGTACAAACCTAGTCCTGGTTGGTTTGACGATGAGTGGTCTTGAAATTCTCAAGAACTCAGAGTGGGGGAGTGAGGGAGCAGGGGAAGGGGGGGGGCGTGTGGACTAGGTCATTATACATCCTAGTTCAGACTCGAGGCTTACAGCCCCATTGGTGGACCAACCTTAGATTTCAGCAGTTTGCTTCAAGCGAATTCACTTCCCAGAATCTGACCACATTGCCAGAAATTTCAGATTAGATCTAGATTTAAATAGTCATACTCAAAATTCTGGGTGACTTTATTTTTTCTTGGTTGACATAAGTTGTCAGTTTATGCAGCTCTCTTAAAACCTAGCCAGACCAATCAGGTGGAGGCTTAATAATGCAGAGACATCCTGAAGTTTGTGCACCAAAGACAATCATTGAAGCTCTAAGAGTGATTCAGATATAAATAAATCTGTAAGTCTTCAGCAGAATTATTTAAAAACCTACCAAATATTCCTTGGTGGTAACCCACCATACAAGGAGGCAGGGAGACCATGGGTAAGTATGATACACTCCATTCTGTGTGGAGTTCTGTCCTAAGGCCTCCATGAAATATTTTATTAAGTAATGATAAAACCAACTTCTCTGAGCCTTGGTTTCCTCCCTGTAGAGTGTGAAGGAGGTCAAAAGCCCCAAAGTAGAAAGAGTGGGAAATAAAAAAAGCAGAAATCTGGCCAAGGAATACTAAAACCTCAGCCCCAAATAACTGACATATAGCACCTCTTTCAAATATCGAAAACTTCTTTACATTTTTAATTCTGTTTCATAACTTTCAGGTCAATTAGCAAAGAATAATGCCCATTTTCAATTATTTCTTAGTAATTAAAAAAATGAGTTTTTTACATGCCAGAAAAGTTTTAATGTTTAAATGCCCAAATAATTAAAATTGACAAGTATGACACACACACATTTGAGTTTTCTCAAATACTGACGATGTTTATGGCTTGATTGGAATAATAATGTATCTGAGGAATATGTGGAAAATTTTGTTGGGCATGTGAGTGTGACATTGAGCAAGACTTTGAACTTTTCTGGGCCTCAGTTTTCCCAACTGCAAATAGGGCTGTAAACAGGGTTTGACGGTCTGTAAATTTCCTTTCAGTTTTAAGAGTCCACCAAATAAGATCAACAAAGTGTGATAATTAGGATAAACTAAACATTTCCTGTGTGATTAACAATATATATTATTAATCTTTTCAGAAAACAATATCTACTTGTGATATTTTGGTTATATATTGTTATTTTAATGAGAATCATTAACTTAAATTGTATGTCCAGTCAGCATCTTGGATGAACTTGGATGTTCTACCCCCAGATCAAACATACATTGAAAACACTCCAGCATATTGTTGGTAAATGGAGTTGGGACTTCCTTATGACAGATCCAACTTCATGATTTTCTCACAGCAAATGGAGGAAATCTCAGTGTTTGCAACTTCTAGAATGTGTCCTGCCATCCTCTCCCCAGTCTTGAGGCAATGAATGGGCTTTCAGTGGCCAGCTATTGAGATTTTCAATAGTGAAAATTTATTTCACTCTGTTATCCAAATATGCAGATAGCCAGATCACCATTTTCTGAAAATATATTAAATGGAGTGGCACAGAAGCCTGGCTGTGGCAGCGAAAAAGGCAATTTCGGACAATTCCAGGAGATCTACAGCCAGGTCACAAGTCTTTGATGGCTTCACTATAAAACTCCCAGCCTCTAAAAGGGAAGGCTCTCATGATGCAAGAGAGATAAGTAGGAGCTGTACCAAAGTACATTATATTGTGACACAAAAAGCATAAATCATGTGTGTATGAAAATCATAAGCCCTAAGCTTTAGAGAGAGTTGTGCAATTGACAATCAAATGGAGCTTAAAAGGAATTACGAGGTTTTCAACTAAAGTCTTGAAATAAAGAAAGTAATATTTTACGGCAAAAAATTGCAAATGTCAAGTTTAAATCATAAGACTTTGCACCATTGAGCTACTAGCTAGTTCTATAGCTTCTTCAGTCCTTAACACAGGGAAAGACCAACTTTCATGCTCAATAAAACTTAAGAACTTTAGAAATACATTTAGGAACATAATTCATGTATTTGTGACTTTTTCCCTCCCTAAATGGCTAATTGTAGAAGAAAAATGAGTGAGCGTAAGAACTTCCTGGATGGTAACCTATTCCACCGTTTGCTTTGGACTGTTACGAGTTCTTGTGTTTTTAAAATAGGGCTGTCACCAATTCGGTCACTTAAAGAAAAGGGGTAGGGGTGGAGGGAATATGGAAGGCTGTCCTCCTTTCCCCCTTCAGCCACATCTAGCTCTTGCTCTGGAAAACCCCAGGGCAAACTGAACTGCCCGCAGCCAACCAACCAGCAGCCCCCATGAAAAGCTGGAACCCAGCTGCCCAATTCGGTAGCTCCCGTCCAAAGCCAGACAGGTGGCAGCCCAGATTGAATCTGTTGTTGTGGGAATGATTTGATTCACAAACAGGGTTATTAAATTTTATATGGAGACACAGGCGAAAGTCACAAGATCCTGGAGAGAAAGACCTGATTCACATAAATTTGTCTTAATAGCTGTGAATTCGGGAGCATAAAGCAGAAAAGAAATTAATGGAAAGGCATTTCACCTCCTCCGTCTGCCTGCTCCCCTCCACTCCCAGGCACATAATATGCCCACACGCACATAGATCAACAACTGCCACGACTCCATCCAGCCCTCCGCAGGAGGAGCCCGGCACATTGATCCGAGCCCGTTTTGACATATAAACTCCAATTTGGCCCCAAGTCACTGCGAGTGGACACTGCCACCAACGGCTCTGACACTAGGTTATTTGTTGTTGCTGTTCGCTGTCCCTGTTTGCACATTAATCCAGTGACAATTAGGTGTCAGCGAGCGTTGTTTCTGCTTAGCTGATAGCCTTGGGCTCTGCGCTTGAAGCCCTAATCAGGAGTGTAAACTCTGCTATATTTCAATTTGGAGAAGCGCTCTTCCGCTAAGAGGCCCCTGGCACTGCGATAAATAAAACGCCTATTTACTCTATTGCCACACTTAGACATCTAATGCACTTACTACCAGCCCCCTAATCATAGCCTACAGTTAAAACCGCCTATAAATCACTCCGTTCTCATCCTGCACATTAGTGAAGCCATTTTCCCCAAACCCCACAATGAGCACTGTTTCCTTTTCTTGTTAGTCAAAAGCTAGATGATTTTTATTAGGTTAAAGACGAGTTCACAGATGGTAAATCGCGTGGAGAGAAATGAGCTGGAGAGTTACACCTAGTCAGCGCGGGACATGGCGCCCTGGCGGAGGGTGGGATGTGGTTCTTGAACCCGGGCCTCGGGACCCCTAAGCGTGGTCAGATCCCAGCCGCCGCCCCACCTGCACGTCCACCGAGCGTCCCGCCCTGCGGCCTCGCCCCACAGACACCCCCATTCCCCCACCCCCAGCAACCCGGCGCCAGCAACCTGGCGCGCCCGGCGAAGGCTGCGGCCTGGCCTGGGGACTCCGCACACTCGGACGGGGTGGGCTCGGCCGGCATCCTCCTCTAGAGCTATCCGCACCGCCCCCCCCCCCCCAAATGTAAAAACAGCCCCATCCGCCTTGATCTCGCTGCACGTCTCCCACCGACGCCTGCTCCGAGGCGAGACCCGCTGGAGGCCCCGCGCGGCACGGCCCCGGGGGACCGCGCGCAACAAAAGCCCAGCCCGCAGCCCTTGCTCCTCGCCTTCCTTTTCAATTCTCCCCCGATCTCAGGTGGAATTAGGAGGATTAAAGCGGCGAGTAAATGAGGCGAGTGTGCAAAATGACTCCTTTCTGAACCAAACGGCATGCTCCGTGCTGGGGAAATGAGATGCACATTTAAATCTCATCCATCCACCGCCTGCGGCCACCGCCATGTACCTGCCTACTTAGCCCAAGGGTTAATTAATTGAGGCTTCAATGCACTATTGCAAGAGCATTATTGCATTTGATACTCTACATCTGTGATTTAAAACTCTTTCAGTCCCTTGTCAGCAAGGGAGGGTTTTTAACTAGGAAATTAGCATTCAGATAAGGGAACGCTCTATTTGCTTCTGAAAGGAAGGAAATATTAAGGATGCTGGTGCACAAACCGGGCTGTCATATCCTGTCCCATCCTGGAGGGAGCGCGAGGGCCCGGCTCCCCCGGGAGCGGAGGCGGCCGGGCCGGCCTCGTGCACCGCCGCCCTGCGCGAGGGGCGGTCAGGAAGGGGCCAGGGCGGCCAGCGGGACCCCACTCCTCGCAGTCTCCAACCTGCTGGGGTATGTTTGCCCTGCAAAGTCCAATAATATATTTTCTCCCCACTTCTTAGGAGCTGATTCTTCTTAAAATGCATTGCCACGTTACCTCAAACATTGGCTTTGTGACTTCCCTGCGGGGCTCAGAGGAAGTAACCCAGTTTCTTAAGGAAGAATGAGTGGTAAACATCGCAACAGAATTCTAATGACTGAAACAAAATCAGGGACAGGATTGCTGTTGGTGATTATTTACTCTTATGATTTTAAGTATTGGATTCAGGAGCTACACACACTTAAACACTTTCCCTACTTAAAATTCTTCAGCAATTCTAGCATAATTTTACCGGCTGCGAGCATGTGTGTGTGTGTGTGTGTGTGTGTGTGTGTGTGTGTGTGTAATGAACTATAGAACAACAACGAAAAATAGTAGTTGACAAACTAATGTTCTGGATCAGAAACCAGTTAGAATCGTGCCCCCTAATCAGGCTGTAATGTCAGATGTTGACATCGTTTTCATGCAAAATAGAGACATCTTTAAGTTCTGGACTCACAGACAAGAACCTATGAAAAACGAAACAAGAACACAACAACAACAAAGAAAACAAACAACAAAAAACCCTTTGGCACTTGCTAACTATAAGATGAACAAATTGCTGGTGGCATAAAATGTTCCCTTTCTTGAGCCCTTCATGACCAGGAGAATTTGGAAGACTCGGGAATCCTCAATAACAAACACTTTGCCAAGTGCAAGGAGTTGTAATTTCTTCTCTGCTGATACTGCTGAACCATGGCCTTAATCAGGTGAAATAACATCACCTACAGTGGAATTCAGTTGGGATGCCCAAGTCAACAATCTGATCTGAATGAAGTTCTTGGGAATTTCCATTAATCAGGCCAAAGACTGGGAAGTAGATTTGATGGTGTGTGTGTGTGTGTGATGTCAGTCAGACAATGTACATTTTTTTCTAATAATGATCCAAATTCTGTGTGTACTTCTTTTTTTTTTTTTTCAACGTTTATTTATTTTTGGGACAGAGAGAGACAGCATGAACGGGGGAGGGGCAGAGAGAGGGAGACACAGAATCGGAAACAGGCTCCAGGCTCTGAGCTGTCAGCACAGAGCCCGACGCGGGGCTCGAACTCACGGACCGCGAGATTGTGACCTGGCCAAAGTCGGACGCTTAACCGACTGCGCCACCCAGGTGCCCCCCTGTGTGTACTTCTTATTGAATGATCAAGTATCAGATGTCTGGATGCTTTGTAGATGCTAGTCATTGCCTGCCTTGCTTAAAACCTACTTTTTTACATCTTCTCAGTGGTATTTAAAAAAAAATGGAAAAAACTGATATTACGCATAAGAAATAAGAGCTGGGCTATGTGGTTGCCTTATGGTTTCTTGGCTATTTCCATTCAAACCTTGAGTCACGATGCCAGTTTATAAGTTGCTCTGGTCCATTTTGTTCCTAAGGGCCAACAAGTCTAACATTGTTATGTACATAACATTTCAAGTGTTTTATATAATACATCCAGTCCGTATAACATTGTCTCATTGGTGGCAGTCACCTTTCTGCTACCACATGCAGAGACACCAGATATTTTCCATTATTTTAAAGCTGTTTGATATAATCCTCCAGAAATAGGAAAACTAGAACTTGCTTTTCTGTCAGCTTTGTACCACATTTTCCCGACATTGCTCACACTGGTTCATAAGGGAGGCTTTTTCCCCTGACTCCTGGGTGGCCTGCATTGGGGTCTTCCAAATAAAAGAGCACCACAGGAAGAGCACACAGCATTTTGGAAGAGGAGAAACACACGAGTAACTCAATAAACTCTGAAAATTGATAAAATGAAATGGTGAATTTTTGACTCTATATACTTGACAGCTATGCTTTAGGGATATTCACTGACATCAATCTCCTGAGATTACCCTGCTTTCACAACAGAAGGAGAGATCTACACGTGTGGAGTGGCTCACAGGCCCGCCTGGATACCACTTGCTATCTGGGAAGAAACATGGAACTATGTGCTGAATGGCTTGATAACGATATACCTAATCTGAGCATCCTTCTTACGCATGGAGCCAGCAAACATATACAAGGAAACAGACTCTGTCCACACTATAATGAGATAGAAAGTGAAAGTGATTCTCACTAGGAAACCAGTACCCAGGAAAAGTTTTCCGCAAGAAGGAATGTGAGTATCTAAGACAGCAGAGCATAAAATTAGCCACAAGAATTTCTCTAATGTGTAAGTCTATTTCTTGCCTCCCCACCCAAATCCCCTCTAGCTGCATCTCCTCTTAGGTCCACCTGGAACTTCTCTTGTAGGTCCCTAAACAAGGCACTAAATGATGCACTCAGCTTTCTATGTTGCAGGGTCAGAGGGAAAAAAAGGCACATACCCGTCTTTCCCCAACACTATGACATTCCTGACAGAAGCAAGGACTGTGTGTCATCTTGAAGCTTCCCTACTGCCTCCTCACTGAACAGTACCCAAAATAGGCTCTGCACAAATAACTTGCTGGATCAACTAGAGAAATCTCATTATGACACAGAGGACCCTTCCAAATCCCTGGAGTGCAGTTCCGTGGTACTGAAAAAATAGCCTAAAAGTGAGCCATTGCCTAGGGCTGAGAGATTCTAAGTACACATGGATGTGTAGATGGATGGATTGAGGGTCCCTCTGAGCACCCCTTTCCTAGATGGCTGATTTGGGGCAAAGTGGATCGCAGCCATCCTCATGAGAAATCTGTTGAACAATGTGAGGATAAAGTAACAATTTTTTTAGGTTTATTTATTTATTTTGAGAGAGACAGGGACAGCACAAGTGGGAGAGGGGCAGAGAGAGAGGGAGAGAGAGAATCCCAAGCAGGCTCCGTGCTGCCAGTGCAGAGCCCGAGGTGGGGCTCAAACTCACAAACCATGAGATGGTGACCTGAGCTGAAACCAAGGGTCAGACGCTTCACCGACTGAGCCACCCAGGCACCCTGAGGATAAAGTAACTATTAAAAAAAAAGAAGAAACTAGTAGCAATCTTTCTTTGTGTAGAAACCATGACCGTTTTGCCAACTAAAAGATACTAATGTTCCCTGCTTCTGTTATCTGCATTGATAGTGGTGACCCACATCCCTTGTTCAGAACAGAAAGTGTGGGTGAGGAAACCCAACTCATCTCTCCCTCCCATGGGTAGAAGGGAAATGATTCTATCTGTTCCTTTGCTACAGATACCAAGAGACAGGTGAACGCCTCGGGGTCAACCCTAGAAGACCCGTCAGTAAAAGCCAAGAGAAGGGGGGTGCCTGGGTGGCTCAGTCGGTTGGGCGTCCGACTTTGGCTCAAGTCATGATCTCACGGTTTGTGGGTTTGAGCTCCGTGTCGGGCTCTGAGCTGTCAGCTCAGAGCCTGAAGCCTGCTGCAGATTCTATGATTCCCTCTCTCTCTCTCTCTCTCTGCTGTCCTTCACTTGTGCTCTCTCACTTTCTCAAAAAAAATAAACATTAAACAAAAAAGCCAAGAGAAGGGGCGCCTGGGTGGCGCAGTCGGTTAAGCGTCCGACTTCAGCCAGGTCACGATCTCGCGGTCCGGGAGTTCGAGCCCCGCGTCAGGCTCTGGGCTGATGGCTCAGAGCCTGGAGCCTGTTTCCGATTCTGTGTCTCCCTCTCTCTCTGCCCCTCCCCCGTTCATGCTGTGTCTCTCTCTGTCCCCAAAATAAATAAACGTTGAAAAAAAAAAAAAAAAAAAAAAAAAGCCAAGAGAAGATAAAAGCTAGAACCACCTCAAACTCCTTGAATTCGCAGGGAATGAACTACAAATTATAAACACAAAGACTAGTACATAAGCAAGGACGTGAACTTTTCCTGGTGGCAAAGGAACCTGATGATGAAAGGTTTAAAGAAATAACACTTTTTAAGTAAGGTGTCTTATTTTGGTAAACATTGATGGAAAGAGGTGTGAGTAGTTTAAGCAAAGGTGATTGTTTTGGAAGGGAGCGGGCAGTATATTTGCTTTAAAAACAATAAAAATCGAGTTGAAAAGCGCCAGCTTTTTAAGAGAAAAGAGCATCCTCTCAATTAACGGTTTTCTTTTCCTTAGTAAAGAAAAAGCAAACTCACACAGAAGCTTCTGTACAAGTGCCATGCTAGGCAGCACGTAAGAAAAGCCGCAGGCATCTGTGGGGATTCAGGATCTCAAGGTTCTTAGAGTCGAGACGATCTGGAAAGAGATTATTTCATTAGCCACACCCTCAAAGTTGGCCCTGTTAGCAAGTGTAATAGGACTTTTTTCAGTTTCATAAAATATCTTGATAACTGGAAAGTGCCAGTTAATGGTAGCCTGTTCCAACTATGAATTTCACAAAGATTAATATACCCCTTTAGGTTTCTTAAGATTCTATCAGGAGGCCTTCCTGAGTCTTGGGTGTTTTACAATCTCTGTGGGCACGAAGCTCAACTGAAACTACCATTCAACAGCCTAACTGTCATCTTCATCTTCTTCTGGCATAAAAATACATATTTTTTTCCCATAATAAAGATTTTTTATAATAGCAATAAAGTAACTCCAGAGAACATGGTTGTCTTGAGATAGCTTAACTGTGTCTGGTATCTCATAACGCCCTGGGGATACAGCAGGCCCATAATACTCCCTTTTGCTGCCATGTCTTTGCTTAATTAAGGAATAAAGCCAAAAGGTCAATGCTGGAGAAAAATGTAAATCTTCAAAACTTTTCATTCTTGACCCAAACTCTGTGTCGTAAAACCGCGGCTATCTCTGCTAATAAGGAGCACACACACCCCGTCAGCCAGGGGAAGCCAGAATACACATTACATCTTGAAGATATGCTTGTGACACCATGAAAATAAATTCCTGACCTCTGGACTTGGAATTATGATTCTTTCTTCTTACAGAGAGACCCTCACAAACTATCTGCTTATCCCCAGTGAATGGAAAGCACTAAAGCAGAAGCCATCCACTTTGTCAAACATGATTTGCCACTGTATTGCAATGCATCAAACATGGTGTTGACTCTCACACAGCTAGAAGGCGAGAAAGCGAGGTTTGTGTGTGTCGTAGAGAGGGAAAATGAATATGTATATTCATCTCTACGGCTTATTCGTTATTCCATTGCTGCTGTGAATGCAAAATACGATTTCAGCTCCAATCGTTTTATTAGTTCACTGATTACTGTCCATCATAATGAGCAAGGTGGTTTGGGCACTGGTTTAGTTTACTGGAGCTGCAGGCTTTTGCAATGGAGGTTTACAGACTGTATCATAGGTGCCACACTCAAAATGGATATTTCTGACCAATGATACTCATTTTAAACAGGAGATGTTCAGTCCCTAAACTGATTTGTTAGCACTGGTACAATAAAATAATAAATATTTACTTGCCTTCTAGAACTAGAACCTTCATATCACATTCATGGCTATGCTAATTGGAGGAAAAGTGTTATTCCATTATGGAACTAATTACATGTCATCTGCTTCTCTCTCAGATGAATAAATGGACAGACAGATGCTATGCTGATCAATTAATGTTGTGATAGATCAATCAGTTGATCTGGACTTAGGAATATATATTTATGGAAGACAGAGAATGATTCATTTTTTTTCCAGCAAATATGAGAATCCAAAAGTGACTTTATTGTACAGATGGGAACAGATCGTGAGCAAAGAGTTGCCATTGTATTCTTGCTGTGAAAAAGAAAATTCATCCTTCTTCTTTTGCTTACATATTCAACAGACATTATGGCTCAATAAAAATGGGATGTTTAAATATTTGATAAACATGGGTAGAGCAATGCATTGCTAAAACTGCTAGAGTAGCCTGGCAGATTCTCATGGAAACATAAATTAGCTTGTATACAAATGGAACTGTTTGGTAATTCTGGCCTTAAAATTACCTCTTTCTCTCCTCTATCTCACTTTTTTTTTTTTCTTTTCAATTGTTATCTGATAGGGCTTGGGTTTTCACTGGATGTGTCTCAAACTATGCAAACTGTCAGCTTCACTAATCAAGTTAAATGGATCTCACACTAGTGCCTAGACATTTGCAGGCTTCTCTTAGCTATCATCCAGTGGAAGCAAAGAGAGAGGGGTCTCAAGCTCTTGTGATTTCTCATCATTGACACAGTCTTCATATCAGTCTGAAAGCCAAGTGCAATAAACTCATTACTAACGTGAAAACCTCCTCAAGTTGGTCTATACTCATTTCCTGCAGTGAAAGCCAACCCTACCGTGCCCCTTGGGGGGAGGCTGGTCCTTGAGCCTGGTTATAGGAGCTTCCCTCTAACCAGCATGGAATTTCGGCTGGGCAGAGAGAAGTGGCATCTGGTGGGCCAAGGGATGCCTAAGAGGGAGGTGCACGGCTGTCCGTGAGGCTTTGCCAGATGCTAGCATTTTATCTAGATGAGCTCTGGACTTGATGGATAGAATATAGAAACAAAAAACAAAAAGGCAGAATTTCCATGTGTGTGTGTGCATGTGTGTGTTTACATGATGACAATTGTTTCACCTGGCCTCCCTTTTGCGATTCAGAAAGCCAGTCTGCTGTTGGTATTTCTCAAATCCAAAAACAGTAAATGAAGCCATGGGATTTATAAAGTCAAATGACTGACATACTTGGTCAAAATAGGCTCGTATACCGATGGCTTTTAGTAAAATTAGATGAAGAGTAGGATAACAAATGTGGAATTTACCCAGCAAACATAGAGGCCATTGGAGAGGTTTGAGTTTATGGAGCTGTCAAATAGATAAATAAATACACTTTGCTGAGAGCCTGCTAAATGTCATGTGTGGAACAAGGTGATCCACCTAAGAAAGAGAAGTAGTGATCATACTGAATTATGACCATGGGAACAGAAAATGCTCTGTCTAGATCAGGGTTTCCTGAAGTTTGGGGCTTCAGGACTAGACCCAGATGTTAGTCACCCAGGCTCTGCCCTCTCTACTACATCAGGTTGGTGTAGATAAGGACGTGAGAGTGAGGTGGAATGGGAGGTTAAAAACTGCTCCATTTTAAAAAAGCATTTCAGATGATTCTTTCCCACAATGAAATCTAAAGATGCTGATCTAAGCCATTGGTCCTCTCGTTAAATGAGAGCAAGACACTTGCAATCTGTTCTAGCTATTGTTTGTTCGCTAGTTTATTAGTTGCCTATGGCTGCTATAACTAAATCTGCAACCCACAGATTTAGTGGCTTAAACCAAAAGAAATTTATTCTCTTGCAGTTGTGGAGATCAGGAGTTTGAATCAGTTTCACTGGGCCTAAGTGGAAGTGTTGGCAGAGTCATACTCTAAGAGACAATCTGTTCCTTGCCTTTTCTAGCTGCTAGAGCTGTATTCCTCTTAATCCTTGGCTCATGGCCCCTTCTTCCATCTTCCAACCCTTCTTTGCTGTACTCTGCTTGTCACATGGCCTTCTCTGCTGTGTCAGATCTCCCTGTTTCCCTCTTATAAGGACATTCATGATTGGACCATCAGGATAATCCAGAATGATCACCTTAACTCAAGATCCTCAACTGAAATGCATCTTGAAAAATCTTTTTTTTTACCATATGAGGCAACATTCACAGGTTCCAAGGACTAGAACATGGGTATCTTTGGGGGCCATCATTCAGCCTACCATGCCAGGTCTTGACAATTTCTTTTTTTAAGTGAGGATTATTGAGGTATGGTTTATACATAATAAATTCACCCATTTAAAGTATACATTTTGATGTATACTCACAGTTGTATAACTACTATCACAGTGAAGATATAGAACATTTCCATTGGCCCCAAAATTTCCCCTATGCATCATTATAGGAATCTGATTTCTGTCCCTATAATTTTGCCTTTTCTAGAATGTCATATAAATGGAATCATATAGTATGTACAGTTTTTTGTGTCTTCTGGATTCTTTCACTTAGAATGATTTTTCTGAGATACATCCATATTGTTGTGTGTTCCCTCCTTTTTATTGCTGTATGGCATTCCATTGAATGGATATACCACAATTACTGAATTCATTCACCAGTTAATGACATTTGGGTTGTTTTCTCTTTGGGCCAATTAGGAAAAATGGTGTTATTAACAGTTGCTTGTAGATCTTTGTGTGGACCTGTTTACATTTCTCTTGAGTAAATACCTAGGAGTTGATAGATTGTGTGATATGTATGTGTTTAGCATTTTAAGAAACAGTTGAACAGATTTCCAAATAGCTGGATAATTTTGCATTCTTATTCGTGGGGTATGAGAAAGTTCCAGTTCCTCCACATCCTCACTAACACTTGATATGGTCTTTCTTTTTAATTTTAGCGATTCTAGTAGGTATGTAGTGAGATCTCATTTTAGTTTTAATTTGCATTTCCCTGATACACAGTGGTGTTGAACACATTTTCATACACCAATTAGCTATTTGTTTACCTTCTTTGGTGAAATGTCTTTTCCATTTTTTTTGGCCCATTTTTTAATTGTTGATCTTACTGAATCATCAGACCTCTTTATATAGTCTACATACAACTCCTTTATCAGATGTGTCAGACGAGCATCTCCCTTCATCTGTGGCTTATCTTTTCACTTATTAACATCAATCATTTCTTAGGTTGGGAATTGGGGTTAAAAAATCCACCTAAAGAGAATTCATAATACAAAACTTTAGAGGGGAAAGCTTTTAAAAAGTGAAACTAAATTAACTTACATATATCTTTTGAACCTCAATTTTGGTCTTAAAATTAGTTACCTGAGGAAGAAAGTCATCTGGATCTCAGTCTCCTGGACTCCTGTTTTTAATTTCCTGCTACATGACTGAAAAATTCCCTTTCTTCAACTGTAATTTTCATGGGGCACAAAATAGCATTTGTTATTCTCTCAACATTTGGCTCTGTAGCAATTGTAAAATGCTAATCATGGTGCTGAGCTGACATTCCTTGGTGACATTGGCATATCGCAAAAGGTGTTTGGCAGGATCTGGGACTATACATATTGAAGTTGTTTATTTATTTTTGTTTAAGAAACAGACAGACAAGTTAATTTCACCTCCATTTGGGACACAGAAAAGAATCAATGTTTGCCAAATAGAAAAACACAAAATTGGTAAAGGGAAAAAAATTGTATTTTCAAGCTTCTAAGATGGAATTAGAAACAGAAGGGTGGGGGGGAGTTACACAAATGACTAGAGAGTGTCCCTCTTAAAATTGCCTCAGGCTTCTATTTGAAATTCTTGCTTCTTGAAAGTTCCCTGGGTGAAGATTCTGTCACATGCTAAGAGTACAAAGCAACTTCAAAATACCTGGCTGGCATTTTCAATGACTGGGCACTGTTTTAAAAACATTCTGTGACTTGAGAGTTGGGTGAATACCAAAAATTGGAATGTACAAATTGCTTCCTGCTAGAAATACACCCTTGTTTGAAGAAGGTTTCACAGGGCAGAGCCATATTTTAACACCCTGAACCTCAACACCCTCTGTCTCTCTGGGGAAGAAATGCCTAAGTAATGTTCGGAAAACCAGAACCCAGTTCCCTTAGGTCAGAGCACCCAGATCAGGGTGGGAGTGGGGCCACGTCACCCTATCTTGGTAGAGAGAGAGGGGAGAACAGGACAAAGCCTTCCCTGGGGTTCTTGCCCCACCACTGCTGAAATGGCGCCCTGGAGAGAAATGTTATCAAACCATCTAATTCTGCCCTCCTGTCAGCTTGACAGGGACTTCGAATGCACAACTGGCCCAGAGCTGATTACCTTCAGGTGCGGTTAGGTCGAGTTAAAAATTCCATTAGCAGTGCACAGGCATTGGGAACAAGGTTTCACAGGGGTGGGCTTTTTCTAGTTAACAGAGAAGAAATGGCTTCTCATTTCACAGTTATCTCAGGGAGAGGACTCAGGTTCGTTTACATTCTACCAGGGGAAGCGTCTGGCTCCACAGGCCTGGAGGCAGAGGCCAGGAGTCAAAGAGGGAACATACTTTTCAGAGGGAAAACCGGTTGTCCCCCAGCCACGGCACCAGGCACAAGACCGGAGAGGGAGGGCCTACTTGGAACAGCCTCACATTAGAGTCCCACCCAGCCACTGCCGCCAGTCACCCCAGTGCCCCTGCCCCCGCTCGTTTCTCAACCTAATTGTTTTTCATTTTCTCATAATAACCCTCCTCCTTCACCCTAAACCAAACACTGAAACATTGCCCTCTATTTACCAAGCTCCAAGGCGTGCAATAAAGGTGAGTGCTGTTTGCTACTCTCTGCCTTGCTTTTAATTTTATTCCAGAAGAAAATCAATTAGACCGTCAGCGTCCCATCCTCCTTCTTTGAGGCTTTTGGGCCTGAATAGCTCATAGAAGTACTTCCCCTGGCCTCAATATTTAATAAATGCTTGATTGTAATGGTTTTAAAAGGAAACAGAAAAAAGAAAAACAAGAGGAGATAAGCGGTCAGGCAACTTCAGAACAAAACTAGGCATTTGAAAGGACTCTTTAGGTTTGAGCTGTTTTTCCACTCAGGCAGCCTCCTGTATTGCTGACATTGTTTTACAATCAGGGCTTATACTCTCTGCTTTTTTCCTCATCTGCACACTTAAGCTGCTCATTAGCTCAGAATGGGGCATCCTGGCAGAGCGAGGAACCAACAAAGCAGTCACTGAGTTGCAGCCACTGAGAGAGTGGCTGTTTCTCCCATGTAGTGGTTGTCTTGGGCCTTCCTGGGAGCCCTTGCCAGCTCCCTTCTGTCTGGCACCAGTTTAAATGGAGGGTGAGGCCCCAGCAGCCAGGTACGGCAGCCAGCATGGGAATGTGTGGGGTCAGAGAACGGGGAGGGCTGGAGCCCCAAACAGGCACTGAGCAAACACCTTCTGGGGCTTCCCACTGACCTCATAGTCAGCCTGGCATTCAGGGGCTTCCATCGATCTGTCAGATATTGGCATGATGGTTTGCACACTTAGCTGCAACATTGATCACAATGTGGCCGGGGGGCTATGAAGGGTTCAAGGATATGGTGTGCTAAGGTACAAGGGCAGAGGGCTACCCATGCCAGGTGGGCACAAGAGAGGCCCTCAGATGTTTTTGGAAAAGGCCACGGGGGGCCTTGGTGCTGAGCACTGCAAAACAAAAAATCAACACAGAGAGCCAATGACCTTCTGGGCTGTTCCCAGATAAGTACCTGTTTTAGTGTCTTAGTCTCTGAACAAGAGATGAGCCCCTGAAGTCAGGGAACTTGTGGTCCTCACTGCCACACATCTGGGCTATAACACTCCTGTCTCAAGAAGGTGTCTGGTGTGTGTTGCAAGGAAGAGAGAAGTCATGGTGGGGACAGGAGCAGGGGACATCGGGAATCCCTGCTCTGCTCAGGATGCGGCTATGAGAGGAAACATGGTTTTGAGAGGACACTGAGCCACCTCCTGGGGTCTACACAGAGGTCTGTTCCCACCGACCCCTGCAAAGGACAGGAGAGTGTCCTCCAGATCTGAGAGGGAAAGGGCAGTTCAGGAGTCTGGGAGTCAGCCCCAACCTGGCTAGCTTGCCTTCAAGTTTGTTGCTGGCCCTAGAGATAGCCTCTGGGGGCATGGGAGCAGATGCAGAGGAAGGTTCCTTGATTTTCTCCCTCTGCCACTGGCCTCAAGGCATTGCAAGGCTGGTCTGGGCAGTGGTTAGACATTTGACATATTTTAATCCCTGGCAAGTGGAAGAGTCTCTACATTTTTCAGCAGAGATGAATACTGATGATCACTATGGATATCGCCAACAGGGCAGAGCACCCTCTCAGCCAGAGCAATGCCTTTGACGGGGAGCCTTTGCCGTGGTCCACATGCCTACCTGAATGAGATGTGGGGTTTCTGAAGATTGTTTTTAGGTTTCATTTTCTTCTTGAATGTGGGGCTGTACACAGGGTTACTGGCACAAAACGTGCCACACTTTCTGTGGGATAACCTCCCTGAGTTAGATTCCTGCAGCTGGCTCCCTTCCTCCTCCTAGACACCTTTTCTCTTCCCCACATCTATTTTCATCACAGCCCCCACCCCTCGAGTAATTAATAATCTGCAAACGCTCCTGCCAGCCAATGTGGTCCTCTTTGCTGCCACAGGCTCTGAGCAATTGTGGTCACAGACAATCAGATTAAATGTCCTATCACCCAGCATTGATCAGATTAGCAACCTTGTGACTATTCATTAATTGTATTTTCTCTTGGAGCCCTATTCAACTCAATACCAAATGCATCGTTTGTGGCATAAAAAGTAAATACAAATAGGATGTTTGCTACTTTTAAAATGAACTATCTACTACCTTTTCAAAACAGGGTATAAGAGGATAGGGAGGATAATGCAATGCTAATTTTCCTGGGGCAAAATAGCTAAGCTAGGAGATTTCTCAAGAGTCATTAAATTTCTATAAAAGGCCTTTTAAGATTCCTATTTCTTCAGCGGTTCAGGAAACTCCATTCTACCTTGGTAAATTTGGCCAGAGTCCCTGGGGCTACTTTTTTTTGTGTGGTAGAAGTCAGAGAGGGCAGGCAAAACTCAGGAAGCCAAGGGAATAGAAACTGGGTTGTTTATGTAAGTGACTGGAGGAATCTCAAGTTCTATATGGGGTTTAAATACGATAGGAGGAAGAAGAATTTACCAAGGGCACTTCTCTGCTTGGCACACCCGAGGTCCAGAGGCGGGGCAGTGTTGTGCTCAATGACGCTGAGTCCAGCCAGAGGAAGAGGAACCTTAAGGGGATGGTCACTTCATCTTAATTCTTCACAACGTCTGCCTGAAGAAACTGAGGCCTGGACAGGAGGGAGGCTTGATGGAGGTCACTCACTGGGTGGTGAAGCAAGTAAGTGGCACGCCTTCCACTAAGGTTACCGGCAGCCATCTGACATCTTGAGGGTCACAAGCAAACAAGAGTGTTTCACCAACTGCTCCTTTTCAAGGTTCATAGTGTTCCCATGGGAAGAAATTTAGAAAAATAGCTGTTAAACACTTATCCATAAAAATTCCCTGAGGGTGCGATCTATCAGTGAGTAGAATAGTCTCCCTAGAGAAATGGTTAAGAATGTCATTATTTGAGGGGCGCCTGGATGGCTTGAGTCAGTTAACCGTCCCACTTCACCTCAGGTCATGATCTCACAGTTCAGTTCGTGAGTTCCAGCCCCGCGTCGGGCTCTGTGCTGACAGCTCAGAGCCTGGAGCCTGCTTCAGATTCTGTGTTTCCCTCTCTCTCTGCCTGCCCCCTGCTCACACTCTGTCTCTCTCTCTCAAAAACAAACATTAAAAAAAAAGAATGTCATTATTTGATACTATTAAAATTATATTACCTGGAGAACTGAGGGAAACGGGGAAACAGGGCTCTTGGAAGAATCCATAAACAGAAGCAGTGTCACATGTTCTACCATCACGTACTTGTCGTGGGAACATTTGCATTTTCCTTGTGCACTTATATAAAGCCACTTCTTTCCCAGTCTATAGCAGAGAACACCTGCTACTTGGATTTTTTTTTTTACTTTTTATTTATTTTTGAGAGAGAGAGAGAGAGACGGGGTGGGGGGAGGGGCAGAGAGAGAGAGAAGGAGACACAGAATCTGAAGCAGGCTCCAGGCTCTGAGCTGTCAGCACAGAGCCTGAGTGGGGCTCAAACCCACCAACAGAGAGATCGTGACCTGAGCCAAAGTTGGACGCTTAACCTACTGAGCCACCCAGGTGTCCCTGGATTTTTTTATTTTTTTATTATTTATTTAAATTTTTTTTTTTAACGTTTATTTATTTTTGAGACAGAGAGAGACAGAGCATGAACGGGGGAGGGCCAGAGAGAGAGGGAGACACAGAATCCGAAACAGGCTCCAGGCTCCAAGCTGTCAGCACAGAGGCCGACGCGGGGCTTGGACTCACAGATCACGAGATCATGACCTGAGCCGAAGTCGGACGCTTAACCGACCGAGCCACCCAGGGGCCCCATCCCTGGATTTTTTAAAATATAATGTTCATAATTTAGTGACTGACAAGCTCCAGGCACCATGCTGGGCACTTTACCTCATTGGTGACTTTTAGGTTCCCTTCCCATCCACACTGTCTCTGCAGAGGACTTTCTCACACGTGTTGGGCAGCGGGGCGGATAGTGGCGCAGGACCATAGCCTGGTTCAAGATGTAGAACTTGGCAAGGGACTGGCTGCTCCAAAAACCTGCTCCCTCATCATTGAAATGCAGATGAACACAGGTCCTCCAAAACCCGGCTACTGTGAAGGCACTGAGAAAAGGTAGGTTAAGAAATGATTAGCTGAAGGGGTGCCTGGGTGGCTTAGTCAGTTAAGCCTCCGACTTCAGCTCAGATCAAGATCTTGCAGCTTGTGAGTTCGAGCCCCACTTTGGGCCCTGTGCTAACAACTCAGATTCAGGCAGAGCCTGAAGCCTGCCTCAGATTCTGTGTCCTCCCTCTCCCTCTGCCCCTTCCCCGCTCGTGGTCCAGCTCTGTTTCTCAAAAATAAATAAATGTTAAAAATTAAAACAATAATAATAAAAAGAAATGATTAGCTGAAGACCAAGCATAGGAGGCCTTCCATCGGGAAAGAGAGCTTAAAAAAAAAAAGGTACAATCAGTGTGAATCTACTGTTTTCCTTTCCCACTTAGATGTTTTCCATATTTCTTTATTATTTACTTCTGATAGCCTGTGAATCTCATAGGAGCACAAATCCTCTCCAAAACAGATTTAATTGGGGGTAAAAAGGAAAAAGGCGGGAATCCTATGAAAAAGAAATCCCTGTGGCCATGTAAATGTGAGGGGTAAACATTTCACTGACAGAAAGACTCGAGTTTGTTATTCCATGAAAATCTACCTAATTTATAGGTTACAGTGCTACCCCAAAAGGTTAGGTTAAATTCACCCTTAGAGAAATTTTAATTTCAGTATTACTCTTGTTATAATCTGGGAGGTTTCCCAAGATGGAAATGACAGTAGAAAAACAGGGGCCCATCTGAGAAACTCATCTAACAGGCAATTTGGGGGCAAATATATATATTCTGCTTTGTATAGTTTAGCACTAAAATGTATTTGAGTATTACCTAAGAACATGTCTACTTAATCTTAACCAATGGGTTATGGGAATCATCAAAAATCAAACACAATAAAAAGGAACAATATTTATGGCATTTTAAAGTCTATCCTATTATTGGTTAGTGCTCCCCTCAATTGTTTAACTGCAATTGGTTCCACTTTCTCAGTGTGGATGATTTTTATACATCTGAGTTAAAAAATAATGCTGCTTGCAAGTGAAAAGTTAAAGACCAAGACAAGGCCTATTAGAATAACATTACACTTTTTTATTCCCTGCACTTATTTCGTCAATTACTAATTATTTCCCTTTTCCTATGCAACAAAATAGAAGCCATAAAATCTTTGATTTAATGAAAACTTCCTTACCAAATAGGTCCTCCAACTCTGCTGAAGGCTTATAGGTAATTTATCTACCTCAGTAGGCAATGACCTTTTGTGAATCATGAGTCATTCCTCACTCCTAATGAGATGGATCCAGATGCCATCCCACCCTCTGCATGGCCCCCCGCCTTCCTCCATCCGAGGGAGGCGGCACCGCTCTGCGCCCTGCCTCCCAACTTCTCCGAAGTGGGCTGTAATTAGTCCCTGCACCGTGAACCTGCTCAGGAGGGAATCATCCTTGTCCCTGCGCTTCCTCCTTAAGGTGGCCGAACACTGAATATTCTCTAAATGGCCCCGAGGAAAAAAAGGTGAGGGGTGGGAGAGGCCAAGAAAAGTCTGATCATTGTCTGAGCAGTAGAAAGAACTTCCTGGTGCCTCAACAGGCCTCTCTGCCTACTCTTTTCAAACCACAGTCGTGGAGAAATAACCTGGTGCTGGGAATACCATCTAGGACTCGGTGTTTTAGCAGCAAAGAGCAGTGCATACTGAGAGCCACGCTGTGGTCCTGTGGTCTCCCAGCACTTTTGACTGAGTAGATTCCAGTGTATACGTTTATTTGTAAATTGGATTCTGTATTGCTGACTGTATATTATACACATGTATTACTACTTATAATGTATTACTAATTATATATACATGGGGCACTAACTATATATATTACTGTACATGTATATTTACTGTCCAGTACAATATAGTAAGTGCGTTATAAGGCAAATACAATAACAGAACAGGCATGAGATAAATAATAAAGATGAATAAAGGTTTTAATATCTTCTCCCTGTTTACTTCTGGATATTATAAATCTTCTACTTCCTAGGGGTCCAGAGAGGGAGGAAGGACACTTGTGCTCTTCTTGGTCCTAGTAGATCACCACACGGCCAGAGTAACAGTGCTGGCGCCACTTAAACTCCCCATATCACATGTGCTCCCCACCAGTGTCTGAGGTGAAGGAACGGGAGTTTAACGGAAGATCCAATGGTTTCCCCCACCCCACCTCACCCCACCCCTGCAACATGTTTTTCATGCTATGCTTTCCATTTACAGGAGCGGCCTTTGCTAGGAGAGTGAAAATATTTGCAGATGAACAGCTCTGGAGTTCCTTCCAGAATGTCTGATGAATTCGTCTTCAAAAGAGGTGGGCAATGGTGGAAGGTCTAGAAACACGGCTGCAGGCTGAGGAGAGGTAGGCATGGGCGACCCCACTCTGGCCCGTCGTGCACAGCCTGAGAACGCCACGCTGCCGGGGGCTTCCACATAGGCGAGGGCTTGTCCTTTCTCACTGCAAAGGCAGAAGGAAATTAGAAGTGGTCTTTCACTGGTGCCTTCACCAGAGGAACATCCACCTGAATGGAAGGGATGTGAACCTTGCAAAGGTACCAGCAGGTAAGGGGCATGGAGGGTGCATGGAGCGACATCAGTTGGAACATTTCCACACCTGACTTTGATTGCTTCTTGCAGCCACGTCTGTACAGCATGATCAATAGTTGAAAGTAGCCAGCAAATCAAAGTGCGTAAAAAATCCAAACTTGGAAATGTCTGTTCAAGCGTTATAAAATTAGTATGTATATTCATATAACTAATTAAATGAGGTTACCTATTTTAAATGTACGAGGTTGAACAAAACAGACTCTACGTACTAATTTTAAAGATAAAATTAAATTTTTTTTTTCTGGGGAGGAAAGAAATCTAATTCCTTCTCCTAGGATATTTCCTTATAGGATCTGATACTCCTATTTAAATTCTAATAAAAGAAAGAGAGTCATGGAAAAATTGTGTTTTTTTTTAATAACACATTCAAAAAAGAATTCCTTGATGGCTTTGCACATTTGAAAAAGGTAAACTACCAAGAATACTAAATAGTTGAAGCTATGTTTTAGGGAGCTAATTTTCAATAAAAAAAAAAAATAAAACAAGAAGGAAATAGCCCTACCAATGCACAGTTTATTTCTAGGTCAATGATTTTGCTTTATTCACATGTCTGGGTGAGGCTGGCGCGTGCGACCTGCCAACTGAAGCCACTGCATTTGACACATTTCAGTGTCAGCTGTGGGATTTCTGCCTTAAATCTGTCAGGATGGCCCTGTGGCCACTTCTGCAAAAACCCTTGGGGACAAAATTTATTGTTATACCTCAATAGCTTTTTGTTCACCTCCAAAATAGGGGTCCAGGGTCATACTAATGATTGTGGAGAGACAAAATGCTCTCTCTATATTTTATTAAACAGATCTCTTAATAATTAATCAAATGTGAAAATTATTTTCCATCACTCTGACACTAAGGCTAAAGCATTGCAATTTTTTTCTCAGCCTGTTTCTTTTCCTTTTAAATTGCCCTCGGTAGATTCCCTCAGCTACAAAGCAAGTGAGTAGAGAAAGCCCAATTTACGACTTCGCTTTTTAGACCATAATCACCCCTCTGGGCTTCTACTGGGGAAGGGTTGGGGGGTTTTGTAGGTTGTCAGATAAACACCTGAGAAGGTGTGTTCTTGGGACCCCCAGATCCATTGAGGGGCCATGATAACATGAATGTCCACCCAGAGCCAGGCATCACGGCACCTCTATCAAGAGACAGCATTATTGGAATAAAGGCATGGCTCTTTCCCTCAACGAGTTTCTGCGTTTGGGGGAGAAGACAGCTTGGTGAAGTAAGAATCGCTTTGTTCATCTCTGGATGTGAGAAGGGGACACTGCATCGCTTACGAACTAGCCCTGAGTTCCGCTTCCAGGCATTTCGGCAGTGGCATTTGCTCTATTTTCATCCTCCGGCAAGACCGCTTCAGGAGCTGGGTGATGTCTTAGGGAGTCGGCCCCGCGTCCCTGACAGATTAATACCAGATAAGGGACATTGCTAGGGAAATGCACGGCAAGCAGTTCTTCTGACCTTTCCTTACTGAAAGGTCAGAGAGAAATTAGAGGTGGTCTTTCATTGCTGCCTTCCTCTAAGAACATCCCATCTGAATGTGTAAGATGTGAGCCTTGCAAACACAGGACTAAGCATGTGCGGGGAGGGCGGGGGGTGTGGAGTTGGGCTGATATTCACAGAGGGGGCTCTGAGGAGTGTGTGGGGAAGGGGGCGGTGTGTAGGTGCACAGCTGAAACCACCGAACTAGGTAGTGCGGGAGGAGCTAAGTGGGCGACAGGAGTGGGTGAGAAGCGCACAGAAGAGCAAGGGCTGCCGACAGCAGCATCAATATTCTCCCTCTGAGCACTAATTACATTATTAAGCAAACAGACCAACACAGGGTGTGAGGGATGGAAACATGTATTTAGGACCCAGTCGCTATCCACTTGGTTGTAAATAATCGTGTGCATACACAGTTCTTTCCCTCCAAAGTGCACAACTGGGCACTTTCCTTACTTTCTCTTTAATTTACTAAGCTTGAGAAAGGGACATATTGTTGCCATGCCAGCCGTTCTTGGAGTCAGATCCTCTGTATTCTGTGCTAGCCAGCTCTATCAGGTATTTCTGAAAGTGGTGGCCACAGCAGCCACCATCTCCCCAGAGAAGAGGCAGGATTCAAGAGGCACAGGAAATAGGCTTCAGGAGTAGCAACATGCATTTTCTTGGCTGCAAAGAGCATGTACTTGCTAATTAGACCTTTGCAATATACGAGAGCCCAAATCTCCTTTGATCTGGCTAAATCCAGTCTAAAGAGGTGGGTGTAAACACAGGATTGGAAGAAACCAGGAACAACATGGAAAGGATTTGTATGCAATGGGAATAAATCTGTTACCAAAAAAAAAAAAAAAAAAAAAAAAGTCTAAGAGGAGCTTGCAGAAGGAAATCTGTGGCAGGCTGAGCCAGCCGGGTGAATGGCAGAGAGAATAGAGGCTATTTGAATACTGATGTGGCCCTCACTTTCTTCCATTTCCATTAATGACATGCTCATCAAGGGCAAACAATGGGACCGGCTGCCGGCGCCTGTCACAGTGTGTGGGTGCTGGGATGCCAGGCTGTCATCCCTGGGCTGCATTTAGAGACCTGCACGCTAATAAGAAGTGCTCTGTGCCGTCAATGCAGACAGGTGCTTCCGCGGCTGGGACATGCTCCATTCCCTTCCCCCTGAAACCCTCCTCTCCCAGCCCCCCTGACAGACACCATGAAATGCACAAATTAACAGCCCCATCATGTTGGGCTGCTGCTGCCTGCGGTGAAAGCAGAAAATCAAGTTGTCACCCAGGGTGCAGTGATAAAGCCACAGCCTCATTTCTCTGTTGGTGCCCTATAATAGCAAATGCCAGACAGCTGGATGGATGGGAGGCTTTAGATTAAGGCCTTGATGCACTCTGGCCAGAGAATTAGTAGTTGCTGTTTCCATGTGGATATTCTGTTCAAAACAAACATCTGGAGAAAGCAAAGTTTCCTAGGGCAGAGTACCCTTGGCTTCTTCTGGAATCAAAGAAAACAACCAAAAGAGAGTGGTGTTGCCTTTCAAACAATCTCAGTTAAGATTCTGACTGTGCATTTGCTCAGAACTTTATCAAGGACTTAGAGCTACGCAAAGGTTAACAAGTAAGCAGAGTCCAGTGCTGAGGCCAATCTCGAAGCAGAGAACAGTTCCTGGGTCCAAACAGGGCCTTGGGCTACTTCACCTCCCAGTCAGCAAGTTCCCTGATAGACTCGTTCTTCTGAATTTGTAGACCCCTTAAGTGCTCTCTGCCTGAGGCTGCCCCCGCCCAACCCCCAAGCTGTTCTGCTCCTCAGTACATGTCGTCATAGACTGAAGCTACTTGTCATGAAATAATAGATACGAAGCACCCTGCTCCCCTGGCACCACAGCCAGTTGGCTCTAAGTTTCCGGTGGCCTGACCGAGCCTGGGCTGACATGGCTGAGCATGCAAAAGGCAAAAAATGGAGGGGCCTGAGCCCTTCAGACTCCAAGGAGTTTAATGACATAATGGCCTGAGAACTTCAACATAAAACAGGAAGAGCAACTAACGAAACTTACAACATAAAACCCCCCTCCTGTCATTTTTATAGTAACAGTAAAACACTTTATTGAATTTATGAGCTACATAATGACTATGAAGAATGTAAGTTGAATTAGAACCAACTCGGAAGTATAATATCAACTATAACTATAAACCCTTTTCTATTACCCCATCCCTTCAGCTTTTTCTGTCCTCTTCCTTTTAACCAGGGGACATTGCCTTCCTCAGACTTACGCCTGAGACAGAGTTCACAACTTGGTAATAAATCTTGACTCTCCCTCCAAAGCTCCACGCTGATAAACCTCCAAGGGGGTAGACTCTCTCTCTGGGGGTGACCATTCCCCTCTCAAAGCCTCCGAGCCATTAAAATGCATTTTAGAAAAGAAACCAGTTTGTCTTTTCTTTGCATAAAGCCTGTCAAATCCAGAGGATCTCTGAGGATATACATCACGTATTTCAATATCTGTAACTCCACACGGTAACGGCCTTTCCAAAACAGACATACTACAACCCCCTTACAAGTTTACGAGAAGCACCTCAGTCAAGGATTCAGCCTGTGTGTGGGGGGTGGTGGTGGTCAATTCCTAATGACTGGATGGGGGAAACGCAGATCACTGAGCTAAGCAGCGTGCTGGGCTGTGTTTTCTGTTTCCATTTCGCTCCTTAAGTCTTTCTGTTCCCAAAGGATTTTTTTCTGGAGGGGTAATAAAATAAAATGGGTGAAACAAAGCCATAAGCCAGTTAAGTCTGAAAGACATGTCATCTCATCTAAAAGGAAGAAACGGACCATTTCCATGCCTAAGGCTGACAGCAACGCCTGAGCTGGCAATAGTGCTATTCCATTTGATTTATAGAATAATGGGGTGACAAATGACGACAAAAATAAACTTTTACTGCACTGAACTGCTCCTTTATTTATGAAATTTGGCCAAGTAGTGAAATCTTTTATCTGCAAGTTGTAACATGGAGTGGGAGCGAGCGATTATGGTGTGGTAATAGTAACCCAGCGATGGAGGCTGAGTCAGTTGGAAATGGATTGAGGTAAAATAACTACCGCACCATGATAAATGTGAACAGCGCTTTGCTGACAGATGATCTAACAGGTGTTCATAACAACTATATAAGAGGATTTATTTATGACCAGCCACAGCCGCAGCACTGTAAATCAACTCCAGCAGCTGCACACCGCTGAAACCAGGTCCCTGATGGAGGAACGGTGCAAGAGCCCAAAGAACACAATTCACTCCAGAATCTTAATCATCAAATAACATTTTTTTAGGTAATTACACCACAGCACAGAAATCATAATTACTTTCAATTAGAAAACGGAGCTGCCCATAACTTTGTTTACAAAATATTTTTATTTAGGCCCTGTGGTTTTGATGAGGCACGAGCAAAATGGAGGCCCCGGGGTCACGGAAAGAGTGCCCTTGGGTGTTGGCGATTTCTGTGTGATGCCAGTATGAGGCTCTTTCATGACGGCTTCATTTTTTAAGTCAAAAATCAAGCCTTAAGTTGGGAGGATACTTGGTTTCCTCCAAATGTCTGCATTCACTTCCTGGGGGCAGTGTGTTTGGGTTCACACCTTACCCTTTCTTGTTCCTAACTTTACACGGTTAAATAACAAAGGGAATAAGCCTATAATTGTGAACTCATGAGAAATGGGGAGTTTAAATTCAGGCTGAGGGGCCCATCTTTGGACAGCTTTTTAAAATTTGCAAAGGCAAAATGTAACATTTTTCTTTTTGTAGGTGACGGTCTTAAGATTTCCTTTGTTATCCATGGAGATGGTTGACCCTACCGTAAAACAAGAGTCCTCATTCATCTCACTACTTAAAAAACTAAAAAAGAGAAGATGCTCTTCTAAGAGGAACAAATCACAATCTCGGTTGAGGTACGTTTTCAGAGCTAATCTGTCTTCCCTCCTTCCCTCTCATATTATGAAACTCCCTCCTCGGCAACCCCGCCCAGGCCACTTAACGAGAAGGGTGGGCAAGGTGAGGCTTCCCTGTTCTCCCCAACCACACGTGCGGAACCTGCAGCCTGCACGGGCTTACATGAATGAACCCACTGGCAGAATTATCTGCTGGTCAGGCTTTCTAGACGTCTCTGCGTCTGAGAATAAAGATTCTCCTGCACTGGGGAGCCTGGCTGGCTCATTCAGTACAGTGTGCGACTCTTGATCTCAGGGTCATGAGTGCGAGGTCCGCATTGGGTGTAGAGAGTACTTAAATTCTTCTACACTTAAAGCCTCATCTTTGGTGTCTCTGGCACTCAAGGCTGTAGATGAGAAAGCAGTGTCTTAGAATGTCATTAAAGACAAGTTTGAGTCTGTTGTAGTAATTCCATATTTGAGTTCTGAGGGGTTAGGGTCTTCAGTGTATACATTTATGGAAGCAGCCAGGAATTACACGTACAAGTGACTGTGCATCAAACTGGCTCCAGAAAAAGACAGACACGAGGGAAGATCAGACATCACTTAAACGTACAATCACTACCAGTAAGTGGATACCAATGGAATTTCATGTTCATTAGGTACTCTGTAAATCAAAAACGACTCCTTTGAGAACCTGGAAATAACTGAAAAGCATAGGAAATACCTAAAATCCCCAAGGAAATATCTAAAATTGGCTTACAAGTGGGAGAATAGAACCAACAACGTTGATTTCTCCTGATTTCTAGTTCATTGGTTCCCAACCTTCTTTTCCTGCCTCTCCACTGTTTCTAAGTGCAGCACAGCCCCACCCGTAGTATCGCAACCATTGGTTCCTCCTCTAAACTGCCACAGCACACTGAGCTGGAGACCTGGGGGCTGGTGTCAGGGAGACCCTGGGAGGGGAAAAAGGAGAAATGAGGGCGCAGAGAGTGGTGCAGGGGTAATGCCGCTCCCTCTACAAAGGTACATTTTAAGAGACGGCCTCAGTTGAGAACCATATATTCTTCCTTCTCCCACTCCTAAAAACTCTTTTCTCTTATAAATGCCATCCAACTTTTAAGACCTAGCTAGCTTCATTGCCACAGTTGAACCTTCACAGACCTCTCTAACCCATTGATCACTTCTTTCCCCAAATCCAACAGCATTTACTGGTGTGATCTGACAATTAATCATGCAACTGCTTCACAACTCTTCCCAGAAACGATTTCAGCTTTCAAACAGCTGTGTTCCAAGTGTGTTGGTCAAGTGATCATGTGAAATCCAAAACATTTTCATTCAAACACTAATTTCACATGGTGGTTAACTTACCAGGTCAGGTCTTAAAATAGTGCTTGCTCTGTAAAACAGTTGAAAACTGGTAGGAAAAAAGTGACGTTACTAAGAAAGAAAGAGAGTAAAACATTCATTTAGTCATACTGAAAGCTATTTGTCAGGAAGGAGATGGAGACTGAAGATTCAGGAAAGAAATTTCATGATCCATTTAAGGGCATGTTTTTCTATTAAACACAATTTCCATTCATCTAGAAATATAACACTATCATAAACTTTTTTTTTTCTGATTCCTGTAAAATCTCAAGTAAAGAGTGACAGTGATCATGAAAACTTTTCTAGAGGTAACTGGTCAAGTTGGAAGGCAGAAGGGAAGGAAAAGGATGATTAAAAAAAAAAAAAGGCAGGGACGCCTGGCTGGCTCAGTCAGTTGAGTGTCCAACTCTTTGATTGTGGCTCAGATCATGATCCCAGGGTTATGGGATCGAACCCTGAGTTGGGCTCCATGCTCAGCATGGAGATGCTCTCTTTCCCTTGGCCTTTCTGCCCCTTTCATGCTCTCTGAAAGAAAAAAAAAACAAGCGTATGGTCAGAAAGTAATTGCCTTTCAATGAACTGACCTCCAACTGATGGAAGAGCCATCAATGGCTGGTCTGGTTAAACCACCTGTGTGAGGAGAGGGGAGGTGGAGGTGAAGAGATGGGTTCAGCAACTTGGAGGGGGTGATAGTTCACTCAAAGCTATTTGACTTGGCACCCAAAGTGCGTGGGGGTGGGGAAGGTGAGCTTACATTAGTATGTAAGCGAAGTTAGTTTGCAAACCAGGGCTCACAGACTTAGTGGAGTCCATACTGCCATTTCTTCATTTATTGCCAACTGGACTGTGGTTTCTTGAGGGGTATAGAACGCATCTTGTATTTTACTATACCCAACAGTGGTTAACTGCAGCTCTTCATGTTCCATGATAGACAGTCTTGAAATAGAAAGGAAATAGTAAGAATTTGTTAATTTTGCATTATAACATAGGGCTTTTTACCCCCTTATTATGTGAAAAGAGGATTTTCCCCCTTTAAACACAGTCCCGTATAAGGTAAGTTAGAGAGAGGAAACAAAGAAAGTCAAAGAGCTTAGCTTTTCCTCTAGCTAGCTAAACTTTGCTTTTCAAAACCTTCCTTTATGTCATTCATCATTCTGGATTCTTGTCTTCTCTAATATATAACTTCTTAACATGAAACAGGTTACAAGGGCAAACTTTTCATAAGCTATTAGGAAGTTATTTAAATATTTGCAAATGGTAACTGGGAAGGGCAAGTATGAAGTACTTTAATTTGATTAAGTTCATTGTTATAGTCTCTTCAGAATAAAAACATTCTCCTTTTCTTATAATAAATAAAGCAAATGTATTGGGATACCAAAAATGAGGCAATGTGATACCAAAAATGAGGCTCAGTCTGAAATACACTATGAGAGCCATTCTTCAAGATTGGTGTACATAAAATGTCCCATTAAGTGGACATTAAAATGAAAAAATATAGCTAGAATTAAGAATTCAACATTGACTAACTCGACTCAATGGAACAATTTAAAGATAATCATGGATTATGATAAAGTTAAAGGAAATATGAGGTAAGGAACTATGAAACATTGTACCAAAAAAGGAAGAACACCCCCCCTCCCCTGCCCTCTGCCAAATCTTTAACTTGGGAATTTTGTTATTTTTCTAATTTCATTTATATGAAAAATATTTTAATGGTATTAAGCTCTTGATGTTAAAATGGCTTCAACTGTTAGCATACCACATTACATTATTTAGTATACATTTTAAATCTAAGTTAGCTATCAAAAATATATCTTATTCAAAAATAAACTTCTACTGAAATTTCCTTAATTTAAAAATATGTACCTATAAATGACCTATTTTCAAAGATAAGAAGTGCCCTAATTTAAGGAAAACAAAAAGCTGTCTACATCACAACATACATTTTCCCTCTGCTTTGATGCATTAAGTGTAAATATGTTTTTCAGAAAATAGGTATTTATCCCTTCAAATTCTTTCTAACATTTCAAAAACTTGACTTAAGGGGTACCTGGGAGGCTCAACTGGTTAAGTGATTGGCTTTGGCTCAGGTCATGGTCTCACGGTTTGTGAGTTCGAGCCCCACGTCAGGCTCGGTGCTGACAGCTCCGAGCCTGGAACCTACTTTGGATTCTCTCTCCCTTTCTCTCAAAAATAAAGAAACATTAAATTTTTTTTTTAATTGTTGACTTAAAAACCCAAAGTTATTAAGTAAGCCCTGAGAAACAGGATTAATAAAGGAAGTGCCAACAGCTTGCAATTAAAGGTGTGTCTGGTGGCAGCATTGCCATCGCATGTAAGGTTCCAGAATGAGGTAGAACACGTGACTTCTGTAGCAATACTTCTCATCCAGATTAACTGCTGTATTTCAAGCAGGACAATTTAACCATCTTGTTTGCTCTCTCCAGCTTACAAGTTTGAACTGAAATGATTTTTCACATCTATTTTGTTCTTCTCAACATGTATATTCCAGGGATGTTTCATTATGGTTTTTTTTTCTCTTTATATATGTTCTACAATGTTTCCATCAATGCATATTCTCTACTTTTAAAAAATCCTTATTTTTTAAGGAATTTTGGCTCTATGGAAAGGGAAACGACTAGCATATACTAACTGAAAGAGTATTACCTTGTATCAGAAAGATAAATAAAATTTCAACCGGTTTTAAAGAGGTATAAAAATCTCAGAAAAAATTTTTCTGGTTAGAGAATAACTTTTTTTTTTTTTTTTTAATGTTTTACTTATTTTTGAGAGAGAGCCAGCATGAGTGGGGGAGGGGCCGTGAGTGGGACAGATACCTGAAGTGGGCTCCACACCGACAGCAAGAGAGCCTGATGTGGGGCTCAAACCCATGAAATGTGAGACCATGACCTGAGCCGAAGCTAGATGTGCAACCAACTGAGCCACCAAGGCACCCCTGGTCAGAGAATAATCTTAATGAAAATAATCTTAACTTGTTGAAGTTAGCCAACAAACACTCCCGGGAAAAGCGCTGATATGTTGATCACGTAACAGGTTTTTAAAATTTCCAGAACTAGATTTATAGTGATTAGTTTCCAAAGGTGTTTCAGTCCACCTAAGTTGGGCATCAAGATCTATAAAGGAACAATGAGATTCAAAGAATTTATTCAGCAGGTGTAATAGGCCTTACAATCTGATCTCTACTAATCAAAATTGTACAGAGACATTTTATTGTACGACATGATGGATTTTTATTATTAAATATCCAATTTTTTCTTGGAGTTAACTACTCTATAACACAACTAGAAAATCTACCCGGATTTGAAAGTGGTTTTTCTTTCACTAACTAAACCCCATTAATTGCTTCTTTGTGAATATAACAAGCTATTTACTTTTAAAACAAATATCAGCATATGAACTTCAGGATTACACACACTCATTAAAAATGCAAAGACACATGTTATTCATATGCTAGTTTATTATTCATAGATGATTTCATGACGAGCATTGTCAATAACCAATTACAATACCAGGAAATTCACAGAACAAAATTTTGCAGAGATCTTATTGTTTCTGTATTTAATTCTAAAAAGTATGCTATTCCAGGGGCAATAGTATTTTCACATACCCAGCTCAGAGGCCATTTAGATTATTTCTAGGGCTAATTTTTGGTTGCGGTGGGAGGGAGGATGATTTCCAATGAACTTAAAACACCCAATTCATGTCCATCACTGTGGAAAAAGAGAAGGAAGAGGAGAAGGCCAGAAGTAGTAGCAGGACAGAGAAAACGCCACAAAGATTCAAGAGTTGAGAAAATTGACAGTAAAATATATGTTCTTTGGTTAGCAAAGCGAAAAGGGGAAAAGTAATGCATACATGATAGATACACACTAGCATTCTAAAGCAGGAGACAAGAATGTCAAGAGTGTATTCTTCCCCCACTGCCAGATGGAAGGGCTATTATTATAAATGAAAGGCAGCAGTAGTGGATGCCAGGCACTTTTGTTGTGTGCCAGATTCTGAAGTCCAGATGTAAGCAGGTTACCCCTGGGACAGGACAGGCTTCAGCTCCCGCAGCAGAACAGAACCGATCACCGTTTTCTCGGTGTTGATGATAAGCTGTGCTGTGGAGCCTTCCTTCAGTTCCACTGTAACTAGCATCAACGACCCACTGTGCACAGTTTTAGCTGCAAACCTGAAGGAAAAAAAAAAAAAAAAAAAAAGAGGGAGAGAGAGCTTTTATCATGAGGGAGGAAAAACAGAGATGGCATAAATTCAAATAGGTTTAAAACAGTTCTTTTTTTCTCAATAATTTCTTGCAGGTTCCCTACTGCCAAAACCCAAAGCCAAGCATTCTTCTGAAAAATCAATAAACTGCCCAGCACCATGCTTACCACAAGCAGGTAATTTCAGTGCGTCTTTAGAACAAAACAAGAAGAGGAAGTCTATTTTACTTATTAGTTTGAACAAGAGACTTATGTGAATAATTCTCCATTAACATATATTTGGGAATCATTCATTTGATATTTAATATTCCACCATGCCTAGGGTCACACAAAATAAACCACTGCATTTTTATTTTTAAAACATGTTGAGAAAAGGTACTTTTCTCAAAGAGCTTGAAATTTTAAGTCCTCATATCTGAAAATGATTATGCAAGAAGTTAGATAATTTTATGTACATTATAAAACTTACATTTCAAAAATTCATGCATGTTAAAATATTCAAATTCAGTCTCTAACGTTGATGATGACATATAACAATACCACGTGACAGCCAAATGCAACACCCACACTCCCTCTTTTAAAATGTTTTTTTAACGTGCAGAATGTTACATACTTCTTTTTGCTTTAGAATAGAGGAAACTTGAGGTCTAAGGCTCCATTACTAAATTCCAAGACATGAAGAATCTACTAATTACACGGAATTAAAAGCAAAACTAGCCTTTTAAGCACTGCAATTGACTGAAAAGCCGTTGGAGGCACAATGAACTTCTGTCAATCCTGCTAATTCATTCTGCACGCACAGTTGAGCCCCAGAGACGTGAAGGAAGAGGACGGAACCCTCCTAGGCCTCCATTTTCCACATGGAGCATGTTCCACACATTTTTTTTAGGGGGGTGGGAGGGGGTTAGATTGCAGGGATGACTGGAGAAAAACAAAGTTGCTGCACATGAGCTTTTGAAAACACTAACAAGTGTAGAGCAGGTCTGTGACCTGCTGTGACCCCACTTTGCAGGGCCAATCCCCTTTCCCCTTTCTGTATGACACGTGTCTGAATCTGAGCCATCTGCCTCAATTTGCGCAACATCTTCAGCCACAATGGCACCCAGTTAGCCCTGACAACAGCTCACAATACATAAAAATAAAACTGCCGCGCTGACAGCACGCCGCGGACTATTCAAGAGCAAACCAACTGGTCAGTGTCTCATGTCTGACAATTAGCATGGGCCTTGCGCAGAGCCCACGGTGTCCTCAGGGATCTGTTTAATTACCATCAACATAAAAGAGGGAGTTTATCAGGAGACACTCAGAAAAACTTCACTCCCAACTTAATTAAAATATTAGCCACTTAAGCAGGAAGCAGATTCTCTTTAAATGAAAAGTAATTTCTTCTTTGAGTTTTCAAAAATGACATCAAGATCTCATAACACATTCGATTCTTCTTTTTGGAAACCTAGCAAGCCATTTTTGACCTGAACGGAATAATGAAAATCAGTTTTCCAACAGTAATTAGAATAATGACTCAAAAGCAAAACAAACAGGCTAATATGAAAATATTATCCACATTTTTAAGTTGCATTTTAAGGTATAAGCTAGTGGGTTGTTGATAAAGTATGTTAGAAACCTTTGCTGTCATTTATTTGTGTATTTTCTACAAACATGGAAAGCTACTCTCTCCAAACACATGGAAGACTTGTAAGGAATCCGACAGAGCAGTTTTCCTACTGCGAGAAGCAACTGTAAGTAACCGTGTGCTCTTCAGATGTCCACACGGGACCTAAGGAACTGTTTCCTAATCTCATCTTTTAGAGAGCACAAACATCAGCGGCCCTACCATGACCGACCCCCTTTTCTATCACCCCTTCCAAGTTTATGCATTTCTTTTGTCCAAACTTTTGGGATTCTTCTGCTTCACAGGAGAATCCTGTTTCTGTATTTCTGTTAAACCATGTCTGTATGTCGGACTAGGCAGCTCTACTGTCCTACTCATTTATGTAACTTTTCTCCCCACAGATTTGATCATCACCAAATCTTCATTCAACACATCTTTCAACAGAGGTCTCTATTTCTGACAGGGTTATAATTATGTAAACAATAGTCTTATTAGTCCCTTTATTTACTTAACACTTGTGCCTTGGGACTGTAGAGAAGGAGATTATGTCTCAACAGGAACACAAAAGCACTTGAATTTCAGGGTTGCACAGCCCCAAGGCACATTTTATCTCTTTTGCATTAAAAACTTAGAATCGATGCTCCACTAATACAAATTCAGCAGAGACAAATGTCAATTTTGATGCCAGTATGTTTACAGAGATTAAAATTAGTGTCTTGTACACGTTTTTGAAATCCTATTACCATAAAAATTCTCAATAGTGTAAAGATTAGGGGCAGTAAAGAAAAGAGGCATTTGCTTACCCTACAGTGGAAATATGCTAAGCAAATCATCCTAGCAATAAAATCTGTGAGCTGGTATAAAAGCTACTGCCTGTTAGCTAGGTCTCTGTGTTCTAGTGGGCACAAATGGTGGAAGCAATGTTTTAAAGCAAGAGACTAGAAGATCAGATGTTCTGACATTCTCATTTCACAGTTCAAAAAGGATGTATTTAATTGGAACACAGCATGATTACAACTGGTTTGTTTTGGTCCATGAAAAGCAAAGCCACCCCCGCCCCAAATTTATTAATCATTTAATGCCTGAACAGGCTATGCTTTAACATACACTGAAAAGACAGTTATGGAAAGAGTACCAGTTAATAAATACCACATAGCTTTTGGATGTAAGAAACATTGGTTATAAAGACAGCTTGGGTCAAACACTTCTATGTTAAATTTAATGGCTGACATCAGAACTTCTGTGCCTGACCTCAAACGAAGATTAACACGGTGACAAAACTTTTTCAGAAGACATGTGAGGTTTTCGATCACCGCAGTGATAACTGCAGCTAACATTTATTAAGTGTTTTCTGTAGTGGGTACTTATTTGATTCTATGAGGCAGATTACTGTACAGGTGAGGGAAGTGAGGCCCACATAAGTTGAGATACGTACCCAGGGGCACACAGCCAGTGAATGGTTGAGCAGGAATTTACCCAAGTATTCTGATTCTGGATCATACGCACTCTCAAATATGCAAAATGTACTTTTGTTTTTTTTATTAGTAAACGGAAAGACTAATGTTTTTCTTATTTACCTAATACATAATCTAATATTGTTCCAAAAACTTTAGGAGGGAAGATTTTCCCTTCAAAATGTGTAGCTGAATTTGCACTATTATGTAATTCAAAGCATCCTGACTTGCTGCTTTGTCATAACAACTTTTTACTTTCTGCCTTTTAAAGATTAAAAAAAATTTAAACATCCCTCACCTCCCACTCTCTCAAAAGAACACCAGCAATGAGAAATACAAAACCTTGTTGAATGGAGCTGTAACACAGGGAGGGACTTCTGGGAGGCCAACCAACCTCGAACACCAGTAACACCACAAATGAGAACAAATAAGAGGATGACAGTTAAAGATGTATTGCCTATGTATGACAGGCTCCATGTTATTAAAAGGATACCATCTAGGTATTTTTCATAATTTTTCATTTTCATTCTACCACCAAGCACTCGCTGTTTGTAATCACCAACTGAGGAGGTAAAACTGTTTAGATACATCTGTATTTCATTTCATTACATGTCTTTTTGTCTATTATCTCTAGCAATTGACATTTAGTCTTTGAAGCCTATAAAAATTCTTAAAATTAAAGACAAAGACAAAATAAGCTGCTTGCCAAACCTAAATGAAGACACTACTCTTCTAAAAAAGTTGATTTGTCTTAACTATTGACAGAATTAGGAAAACAGCTCAGATAACAACAACAAATCTGTACAAATTTAGTATCTACAATATGTGGCCTTATTCCCTCATGCACTTAAACCATATTTTTTTTTCAGATTTATGAGGAGCTGGCTATGGACCATAAATGTTCTTTGTCAGAAGGAAAAGAAATCTTACAACCCAATGGTTTTAACAACTTAAATGTTAACAGGACAACAGGAACTAAAAAATATTTATCTGAGAGGTTGTATCAGTCTCCAGGGTATTCACAAACACAAACATTTTTAAGTAGAATCATATTTGCTATACTTAATGCAACAGCTCTAAGACATGCTTTTTCTTCTCTTGGATAGTCTTCCTGGTTTCTGATTTTTCTATTCTGAGTTCAATTTTCTCGTGTTTTCTGTTCTACTGGTTACCAGAAGCTGTGACAATGGCCCACTCAGGCTAAAACTTTTTTTTTTTCCCCTACTCTGTACATGAAGCCTTCAATTACTGCCTGCTGAAGCAGACAGAATCCTATTAGTAAGAAAGACGATCACAAGATGCAGTGCCCTGCCCTAGCTGTATAAAAATAATTAGTCCAAAGTTGACAAATGTGTAATGAAGTCGCACAATGATTATATGTAAGAAATACTGGTTTGAATAAGCCTCCTAACATCAAATACCAAAGCATCATGATTTGGAGCATTATTTCCCAAAGAATTAAAAATGATAAACCCTTATTGCTTTGAGTTAATATAGAACATTTTAAACAGAGAATTTGCAAGTTGTAAAAAAAAAATTCCGTTTTCTTGACTATAAAATTGTCTTTTAAAGTTAAGCCCGTTTACACAATTGAAATTAATATTGAGGATGAGAAATTACATGTGATTTAAGTTTAGAGAATTTTTCCAAAGAAATGTGTTTTCCCCTATTATTTAAAAAAAAATCGGCCAGCAATATTGTAGTGTTTCCCTTTAACATTCTGATGAGAAGAGTTAAAACAAAGAAAATAAGCGACCATCATAATTTAAGACTCTCTATATTCTGTTTGAATCTTTACACATGGTATAACGATTCTCCATACTATCTTGTCATTGACACATTCTCTTTCTTTATAAAGAAAAGGTAAATAAATCTAAGTGCACTTTCTCAAAGAAGACACGAGATATCCCAGTTATTCCAAAGCATTTTTGGTTTGTCTCTTTGGTGGGGGTGGGATGGGATGGGCCTTAACAGAAAACCAAATAATAAATAAATTCTTACCCCATTCTCTTTGATTCCTTATAAAATTGCCAACCCAGAAGGAAAATCATCAAGAATACCTCTCATTTCTACATGAAAACAGTTATATATTCCTACTAGTAAAACTGTTGCATTGCAGAATATTACCTCACAAATGGTAGAATTAAATAAAACTTAAAGAAAGAATGGTTTAAAGCAAAATCAGCGATGCGGTTTGGTTACTTCTAAAATATCCAAATATGCGTTCCGTGTAAAAATTAACTGAGGTCTACATTTGTTTTTCAATGAAATGCTGTTCACAGAGCCTGCAGAGATCAAAGCAGCAGATAAAAAAGCAGTGCTGCCCTCTAGTGGACAATCACCAACTTGAGAAAACTGACGTCTAAATAGGTTCCAAAATCTTTGGTCCAGTTTGAGATTCCAAATTTATCACACAGTAGAAAAGACCAATGCCTGATATCTTTATATTAGCAACTCCTTACAAAGCATTTTAAGACAGGTGAAGTATGGTTACTGTAGTATCAGAGATTATAAAATTAGGGCACTAAGACACGGTTTTCTATTATGGCCCTTCAAAATTACCTAGTATTTCAGTATTCCAGTTACTAGGGGAAAAGAAACAAAACAACAAACAAAAATAACCCAAAAGTTGAGCAACCTAAGAAGAGAAGAAAGGGAAGTATCAAAGACTCCCACCAAGAAGTGACTATGCCATTCATGTTTGTAACCCTAGCACTAAGAAAATTTGTCACAAGTCTTCAAAAAAAAATTGAGTGAAAGGGTTGCACAATATAGACATTTTATGATGGAAATGGTAGTATATACCAGTATTTCTCCTATTAATTACTATTGAACATGTATATGATAATAGTGATTCACTGGATGAGTTGAAGGCCTAGAAATGAAACAAGTTGTTCTTTACATGTACTTCAATTAAATAAAAAGATTTCTGATTTTCAACCTGAAGCAAATAAACTATCTTTAAATATGTTGGTAAATTAAAAAGTTGCCATGTATCCAGGTTGCCATGGATACACTGTTCCATTCACAGCACCAGGCTTTCCTAATAGTTAAGGACCTCAGGGACCATAGTAAAACAACATTCATTCTACTAAGACTGTAATTATTCACAAGTTGTATGTTGCTCAAAAGTTGCAAGTTAAAAAAGTGACAGAGTAAACAAGATCCAAACATTAAGATCTACAGGGCGGGAGGAGGACTTTAAGTACTAAATACAAGTTAATAATGAAAACTGTTCTAGGGTCTTATTGAATAAGCTAAGAACTAAAACAGCATCATGGCAGAGACAAGGCTTTCTGTTTTCACTCAAACGATCACATTTTCCCCCTCACAGGGTCAATTTGTTGTTCATGAAAGGGCAAAATGAGTAGGTAGTCTGATAGCTCTTTTGAACACCACTGTTATTGAACGTCAGAACTCCGGAAACTGGGTTAAAATGTGAAATGGCTGAGACTGCTGAAAGACAAACTTTTCCTCGTGGTCTAGGACAGTTTCACAGACGAGACTGTAATACGCTGATATAATTAACAATATGCTCTTGCTGGAGCACAATGCCATAGCTGTAAGGAAAAACAACATCAAACAACTTGTCTATTAGCATCCCTTAATAACTAATCTGTAAAAAGAAAATGCATAAACATAGGAATAATATACTTTAAAATGTGTCATGTGGCTGTCATTAACTCTTGATAATTCAAGGCAGTCTCAAACTGTAAACTATGGAACATTATTGGCCATATAACCGCTTTGGCTACTGGTTAAAATACAGATTCCTGGGCCATACCTCACAGTACCAAATCTGAGCCCCTGGCTGTGGCTCTCAGGAATCTGAATTTTACACAAACCCCCCACAGAATTCTTTTGTACAGAAAACCTTAAAGATTTTGGAGCTATGGATTTTTACCTTTCTGCCTTTTGGTCACTGCACATTAGTATCTTTATCAGAGGACAAGCAATGTAATTAAAGCAAACACACCTCAGTTTCTACACTATTGAATTCAAACCTGTCATAAACCCTCACCTGATTTCTTTCTCAGAGGAACACAAGAAATGTTTCCTGGGCCTGGATATACCTAGGGTTCCCAATGCTAGTCGAATTCTCCTACCCTAAACATATTAAATACTGACATTTTCCTTTTGCAGTCCATTCCTATACTGTTTTACTGCTATTCATTCTGCCCTTTGTATATTTTATTTATGTGTTAGTTTATTAGTATACTGTCTTAAACAATATGCTTTAAGACTTTTACAATGCATAGAATATCACATATTTTAATATGAATATCTAAAACAGGACATGAAGATATTCAACTCTATATTTAATAGATGATTTTTAAAATTCTCATTTCTGTATTACTCCTTCTCATCTGATAACTGTAATCTGGAAAATAGGAGAGTTGACCATAACTCTGTAGATCTCAATGGGATGATTTTGCTCTCAAAGAGCAGCCTTTTCAGTCACCAAGTACCACAGAAATGAAAATAAAGTTAATTAAGTCTTTCAATAGTATACTGGCTGGCCTTCTGATATTATTGCTCATTTAGAAAATCAAAAGTAAATGTCATATAATCTAACAGCAGATATACTTTCTCAGTGATCTTGAAAAGCAGTTAATTATATAAAAAATGCTCCTGGTTTTTGAAATGAATTCCATAAAACTTGTGCTCCTTTAATTGACTTTTTCTTAATGGAGGCCATTTTATGTTGATATGTAGGAACCATTTTCTACTATGTATTCAATTAAAATTTATACTTTACACTATTACACACTTCTGCATATTAATGAAGGTTCCCTTTTTCTTAGATATTTCTTATATTAAGTGTTTTTTAACTTGGCATTTAATGTAAAAACTATTCAAATTTTAAGAGTAATGGGAATAAATTATTCTAAAATTCTTTTTATACTTGTTTTTTTTTTTTTTTAAAGCAATTGTAAGTCAATTACCATTAGTAAATACAAGAATGGCTTTGGTCCTATTCTTCATTAACTCAAAAAAGCAACCATCACAGAAGAATAAAGGAGTTACTCAAAAATCTCACAGGGAGTTCAATTTTATTAACAATTAAATAATATATGTTTAGATATATAAACTCATTACCTCCACAGGAAAATAGGATACTGAGCACTACAGTTAAAAACATGAACACAACTCAACGAAGAAGTAAACTGTCAATTTCTGTTATAAACAGTAATTGCTATTTCACTTTAAATGACATTAAGAAAGGCACTGGTACTGATTTTACTAACAATTGTTCATTTTTGTTTTGTTACTGAGTACAAAAGAATGGCAAAAAATGTTACATATGCAGGATGATAATTTTTAACAATTTGTGTATGAAAAATACAAGTAACTCTAGGTGTTTATTATTTCTAAAATTTAGAACATTAATATAGCCATACTTTGTAAGAGCAAATGCAAAACATTTTCAATTACATATAAGGAGACTTGTGAGGCAAATGAAAACAGAACAACCTAATCTTAATTACATATAGGCATTGTTTTTTTCATTTTTGACCCGGTAGTAACTTGGGCTCCTCCTCCAAGTTACAGAGCCAAACACCACACCTGCTGGATTAGAACACACACGGCTGGATTAGAAAAGTGTCAAGATATCGTGGATGTGTGTGAGGACCACGAACATGAAGTCTGAGCGCAATCTCTGCATTGCAAAGGCAGATATAAATGGTTCTTAGTTGCGTGTCTCCCTTGCATTAGTACAGATAATTGAGAATTGTCTGTAATTTAATCACTTGAACAGGCATTCAGTTCCAAACCACCAAGACAAGTTACAGGCAAACTATGCTTTAATAAAAATTACACAACTGTGCTAAGTGTCTTTCTTAGTCTGTTTCCCAGTAGGAAGGTAGCTTTTATATTAGTTGGTTTTCAGAAGGCAATTTGGCTGTTTTCTTCTAAGAAACTAAATTCTGGAAACCTGCCATTGCTTTCAGAAAAGTTAACCCACATGCAAAACAAAACAAAAAATAAACTAGAAGTTACAACATAAACAAGGGTTACCGTATGTCTTTTTGTACATTATAGAAGAACATATTAAAACAAGACTGAAGTTTTGCTGGGTAGTAGATGGTCAGTATCATAATTTTATACTGCATAAGCTAAAAGTTATAGTTGATGTATGATATTTTGGTGTTTCAGTAATTTCAGTAATTCAAAGGATCCATAAATAAAACAGCAACTTCTGCTAAAGAAAATCACCCAGAAGAGCAAAAAGAAGTATTTAAAGCAGAAAACAACAGGGGTGTCTGGGTGGCTCAGTTGGTTAAGCGTCTGACTTTGGCTGAGGTCATGATCTCACAGTTTGTGAGTTCGAGCCCACGTCAGGCCCTGTGCTGACAGCTCACAGCCTGGAGGCTGCTTCAGGATTCTGTGTCTCCCTCTTTCTCTGCCCCTCCCCTGCTCGTGCTTGGTCTCTCTCAGAAATAAATAAACATTAAAAAAAAAAAAAAGCAGAAAACAATTAAAACAGGAAAACTCAGAACGAGAATATTTTCATTGAAAAGGCTTCTGTTCACTTTTCCCCCTACTGAACAGCATTTCACTGTTAAGTTGTATATGCATAGTGGTACCAGTATGATGACCTAATATCCATTTTATTATTTTATCACCACCCTGTGTGAGATAGGGCTTGTCAGACATTAAGAAATGGAAGCATGAGACCTATTAAAGAACTTAATTAAGGAAGTTTCTCTAAGAACAAAACAAAACTGGAGCCCCTGGGTGGCTCAGTCGGTTAAGCGTCCGACTTTTGCTCAGGTCAGGATCCTGCAGTTTGTGAGTTCTAGTTCCACGGCAGGCTCTTTGCTAACAGCTCAGAGCCTGGAGCCTGCCTCAGATTATGTGTCTCCCTCTCTCTCTGCCCCTCCCCTGGTGACACTCTGTCACTCCCTCTCAAAAATAAATCAACATTAAAAAAATAATAAATAAAAATCAAAACAAAAAATACGGTAACTTTGGTTTTTTGACTAGCACACATGGTTTTTTCACTGTCACAATCAGTAGATGAAGATAGGCAACTTCAAATGATGGCAGGTTAAGACTTGAACTCAGCTCTTCTGAAGTCAACACCAATGTTCTTCCATAGATAATACAGAATTTCATTTTAATGTCTCATGCTACCCCTTTCCAAACAGATGAAGATCTTAAAGCCCACAAGAAGAAGTTATAACTTGCCCCAGACTACCAAGCCCAAAAATGGCAGAGAGAAGTCTAAAACCCAGATCAACTGTAGCACTCTGTAAGAAACCTCTCTTACCCTGCACTAATTAAAAAAAATTTTTTTAAAGATTTTATTTAAAAGTAATCTCTACACCCAACATGGGCTAGAATTTATAACCCTGAGATCAAGAGTTGCATGCTCTACTGACTGAGCCAGTCAGGCTCCCCTACAAAAAAATTTTTTTTAAGATCTGAAGGCATTCTCTTCAATTTAAAATTTTTTTTCTATATAGAAATATAAAGGAAAAAGCATGCCATTGGCAGTGGAATGGCAGAGGAATTAAAGATGGAATTAATGAATTCCTTTAAGCTAACAGAGAAGTAACAACTGCAGGTTTAAGGGGATCATTTTTATCTTTACTTTAATTCAAGCCACTGCACACAGAAGATCGCAAGGAGGGCAACCACATTAATCACATTCTCTTCTACCTTTAAGGACAAATGACTTGGATGTCATGCTTTAGATGCTCGGTGGTGAAGATATTCCTGGTCTAAGAAATAGAAGCTGCATTTGGCTCTATGCCCGTTTTTTAGCAGCTCCTTATTACTGGAAGCAGCCTTATGGGACTGATGTAAAAAGGAACTCTGAACACAGTACCCAAACTTCCTCTATTTCAAGTAAAAAAGTCCAACTCCACTGCTTTGTAAAACAGGTCTTCTTGGAAATCCACTGTATCTGGTGAAATAGGATAGATTTTCAATTGTATCTTGCAAAAGGTACCTTTACAAATCACCAAACTATTATAAAATGCGAGTACACTGACTGTTATCTTGCAGGACAGTACATCCCAGTGTACTAAGGATTGCATGAAATGGGAAAGACAGCCTGAACGCAAACCAACAATCAAATATCTCATTAGAAACAACGGGAGGGGGATGCCTGGCCAGCTCAGTGGGTAGAGTATGTGACTCTTGACCTCAGGGTTGAAGGTTGAACCCCACATTGGGTGGAGAGATTACTTAAATAAAATCTTAAACAGAAACGAAGAGAGGGGGTCAGATATATGTTTAGGGATTATTATTTTCAAGGAAAACGATGAACTTAAAACTATACATTTATACGTGTCTATTATACATATATATATACAAGTGATCACATCACATGTTGATGAACCTACCTGTGTATATGATCTTGGCCAGAAGGGACTACACCTACATTGGCCACATTTACAACTTTCTGAAGGATCACAGAAGGAGTGAAATTCTGTGGTGCAGCAATGATTACAGTAGAAGTTTCATTCATTCCTGTTAGCATTCCTGTAAGAGCAAAAGAAGGCTCCCTTTTACTAATTTGCGAAAATTATATTAAAACAATTTCAAGCTCATAGCCAAAATTTAAAAACTTAAAAAACCCACTTCAGAATATAATTTTGAAGATAATTATCACTGAATTAAATAACTGCAAATGTTTTACAAAATTTTTAATCCTTATTGTGTAGAAGAGCATGTAAAAATGCAGTGGAACATCCTTCTTAATAAATGTGATTTTCAATACCCTAAGACAAAAATGCAGAATCACAAAGATTCTATTCAATTTCAGTCCCTTTAAAATATACTCAATTAATTTGGACTACGTCAACTATTTAAGCTTTTACTTTTTAAAAATTTTTATTCCTCTCCTTTTCATTCAGAGATCTCTCTTGTCAAATGCTACCTGAGTACAAATCAAAGTGAGTCTGGAATAACTAGCAACAACATTTTCTGACAAATGGCCTCAGCTGATGGGGCAAAGTTATCTCAGCAATGACTGAAAGTCATTGAACAGTTACGTGGTTCTAAAAAATGTACACGTATCTAAGCAGCTATACTTAGTGATAACAGTACTTGCCTAGTGAATGGAACTATAGAGTTAATTAAAAAACACCAATCGAAATTTCTGAAGCATAATGCTTAGAAACAAAGGGGAAAATGTGAATGGAGAACCTTAAATTCTAGAGACGTTTTAAATGAATCTTTAAGAAAAAAAAAAACAAAGTTAAGCAAGATCGGGAACAAAAACTGTAATACAGAGTTAACATATGACATGCCATTAATGTCAGAATCTCATGTAAAAATGTTCAGTAAACAAATTCAGTAACATACCAAACACTTGGAACAAATATTGAAATTTAGTACCTGGGTAAAAAAAAAAACCAAAATAATTATAATAAATGCCACCTATTTGGACCTGTGATGTAAGACACCGACACCTAACGGTATCCAGTAAAAACAAAGATCTTTTGAGACATTTGGTATGTGCACAATAGTTGACAACATTTATGAAAATGGAGAAATCTGATTTTATGTTTTCAAAAGGCCCCGAATCTCCAGGGCTATGTATTTAATTTAGTTATTTATTGCAAATGCAACCTGAAATTTAAAAGAACCCCTACGATGAGCAGCATGAAGACACAAAAGCCTAACACTGTAAAACGACTTCTAAGCTTTTAACAAAGAGCAGTTTTTAGTAACCACTTTCAAACTCAGGGACACTATGTTCTGTCTTAGAGTGTTTAACTTCAATATTAGGCAAAAGCTTTAAAAACTACACAAGCAGTCAAACACTGCTTTTAAGTAAAGCACAGTGGCTGCTGACATAACACTGCTGAGAGATGTGTGTACTCATTTAGGATTTAAACCTTCTCCATTAAGCTCTATTGAAGAGCAACTGCTGAATAAATGAATGCAACTATGTTTATGTTAAAAGCCTGTTTCCCGCAGCATGTAATTAAAGGAAATGTTGTACAAAGCCAGTACTTTTGTCAAGCTCCTGTAAATGGAAAGATGGATAGCACTCAGAGAAGTGAATGCATTGCTTCATATTTAACCTTAACACTCTTGTCATTAATGGTTTGTCTAACTTGGTCTATAAAAGACAAGGTACTGCTCCATTGAAGTAAAATTTAAAAAATCAACTAAACCATGCTTTTCAGAACAGAAGATTCATTATCGTCAGCTAATGTATTGGCATAAAGCAAAGTAACATCCTATCAAGTAAGGCACACATTCAATCTGCCTTCCCACCCCCCTTTATTTTTAACTCATGCTGTTTTATTGTTATAGGCAATTTGTACCACTCAGCATGACAGTGTAAACTGAATCAAGATTAATTTACATGCAAAAGAACACTTAGGAGAGCAGCATGGTAAGCAAATGTATTGTCTCGATTGCTGAGGTGGAAAAAGAACCTGGAAAGAAAAAAAGGTGCTCTAATTAAGGGGCATCAAATATGATTGCTTGTGGTAGTTAAGGGCCAGAAAATAGTAAATGTCTGACCATTTAAAGAATTAGCATCTTGCTAGCTAGGAAACCATAAGATGGATGCATAAATCATAATAAAATTAAGTAAACATTCTAGGTTTCTTAAACCAGAGATTTTTCTAAATGAAAATATATCAGGTATTCTCAAATTAACGAGAAAGAAAAATATGCCAAGGTATCATTAAAAGTTTCTCTTCTAAAAAACAGACATTAGATACTATATAGCATGCATATATATATAACAAAGGTAAAGTTACCAGGAAAATATTTAAAAACTGTCAGACTATTTGTTGCTTCATTAGAATTTATCTACATTTTGGAGAGGCAGTGGACAGAGTACTTAATTTAGGTTAATCAGCTGTCATTAACTGCTAAAATGTAGACCACACAATATAAGAAAGTAAAATTAAATTTTTTTTCTAAGTTTTAGATTTCCTATTTAATTCATAAGAAGAAAATGAGTAAGAGAAGGCAGTTTGGATAAACAGCCAGCTTACATCTCTTATAATAGTTATAACTGTCTCAAGAAACCAAATTTTTAAGAGAGGATCTCAAGTTATTTACAGTACTGAAATCATCCTACAGCTAGATCATTAACTCTGCAATGCTCAAAACTCATAGCAATGAAAAAAAAAATCATGCTTCTGGTTTAGAGTTCCTATTATGAATATTATAGGTAACTTCCATATATAGGCTAAACCATTCTGTCTTTCAGCACTTTGACGACCAACCTTATAAACGTGCCACGTTTAGCCATGGAACTCTAAATGTAACAACTAAGGAAAAATGACAGATCAGGTTTTATATTAGAAATAAAACCTTTTCGTTAAAAAAATTATTAATCTAATATATACAATCTGTTAGAAGCATTATTTAATAGTGTACAAACTTTTAAATTACATAGATGTTTAGTATAAAAATAGAAATGTATTCCTCATGCTTTTTATTTATAATTTTTATAGTTAAATCCTCTTTAATGCATTTAATGCACTTCTTGAGTCTTAAAATATATGCCCTGTGAAATGAGATATTAAGTACCTAAGTTCATTTTATTTAAATTAGAAAAATTACATAATGTCATGTATGCATGTGTAATGACACACACAGGTACTTAAATTTACTGGTATTTTACCATGCAGAAGTTTGCACTGATAAAATGTGAGGAAATAGATGTTTATTTTGATTGAAGATTTTTCAGCTAGGGAGTCCTTTCTATGTATCATTTGTTGAAATAAGCTAAGGTCTTCCTAGAGGAGCATAAAAAACGAGTACAATGTGTAAAGTTGAGAATTGAGACCTCGATTACCAAACCAGCTGAAATCTCTAACTAAAAAGATGCTATTGAAAAGACTCTTTAAAGCTGTGGTAAATTTGCCAGCATCAAGTCCCATATCAAAGAATGAATTCAGGAAGACAGAAAGAATGATACAGAAATGCCAAGAGACTTAGAAGGATTTACAAATACTTCATATAAACAAATTTTCAAATAGCTTTATTCAGAGTAGCCTTTCTGCTCTATTAAACATAGCAAACAGCTGCCAGATTTATTCAGAAAAATAATCAACAACCATAGAAGTAAAATGGCAGAAGAAAAAGGAATTTTGGCAACAAGTCCACAGAGGACCACAGCTGTTCTCCAAGAGCACCTCTCTCACGCGCTTACGGTTCTGTATGGCTAGTCAGGGAAAAATCCCTCGGTCACAGCAGAGCACAGAACGGCACAGAACACTTCATCGAAATATCAAGTATTCTAAACCAAAGCTGAGGGATAGAAAAGGTATACGATAATCAGCTGCTTTAGATATACTGTAGCTGCACTTTTCAAAAAAAGAATATCCCCTTAACAGTAGATGTGCCAAAGCCTTATTCAGTCACTTGTGTGCCACTCACCTGGGTCTGCTGGGCAGGTGTAAAGCAGAGAGGCAGGCTTTAGCCAGCAAAGGGTAAGAATAGCAAATGTAAGCATCAATTCGTCAACAGAAAAATAAAATCATAAAATCACAAAGATGTTTTTCTTCTACAGCAATAATCAACTTCCAAGTAAAGCAAATGCAAACAGGGATTTAGGCATTCTTTTTTATCACTTAAAAATAAGGCAGAAAATAAAGGATTGTTATTAATTTACAGTCTTGAATGAAATTTTCTTTGTGAGATTCTTCTACAACAGGTTATTTGAATACTGTGGACTGCAATGGCTTACAGCAAAAAAAAAAAAAAAAATCTTCGGCACTGTAATGATAAAGTGCCAGGAAGCATGTGTGTCTCCTTAGGTACAGAAATATTTGTACGTGCCCAGTACTTTCTGGAAGCGTGACAGATAGGATTTAATGACCTCAAGATGAAGGAATCTTTGTATGATAACCCCTCTAGAGAGAAAAATAGACTACCTTCACAAACTTCAAGAAATTGCTGACTACACTGCTTACATATGCCGTAGTTCTGTATTATCTTTAATTAAACACATAAACTCACAGTTATTTCCCAGTTATTATTTTCCACAGTTATTATTCATAGAAGAAAATAAAATTTATTTTTATTAGTAGGTATGCTGGACTTTGGGGCAAGCACAGCATATTAATACTTTCATCCTGCCGAAAATATTTTCTATTTAGGTCCATATTTTAAAATATTTCGGCTCTGATACAGGCTGACATCATAGCATTTCTTTACTACAGAATCAGGTCAAAAGAAAATGGAGGTATTTTAATGCTATAATTAGGCCTTTATCTTGAAGGGTGAGGCACTTCAATGTGCGCAGGGAAAAATACATTAGTAGGTCATGAAAAACAGTTCTGTAGTGAAAGAAAATACAGAGGCATAACATTTATAGGGGTAGAACTTCGCTAAGTCTCAAATCCCTCACATTTTCACTAACACAAAACACAAGAGCACATCATTAGGTTGACAAACCTACAACTCCCAGATGTGAAAAGTTAATTAAGAATCAATTTATTATTTTAAAGACATACTAATGAATTTTCAAGTATGCCAGGGATGTAGACAAACATATACTTTCAAGGTTACTTTATAGAAGAAAAGGATTAGCAAAAACCAAAAGATTACACACTGACATCTGTTAATGGCTATGTACATGTGGTAATTTATTTCAGACACCAGCCAGAAGAATGAGCACATATTATTTGGGATGGCAATTTCTAGTAAACTGTAGTAATCTCTCACCTTGCTCTTTCTTAAAATCTTTCTCTGACATGGCCACAGGTAAAAGCAGCTCTCCAACAGGTGGCTGAATATTAACATTGAAGCAATCATCCTTGGTACTAAGAGAAAAACACATCAAAGCTGACCAATTGCTTAATAAATAAACATTCTCTTTAATATTATGCACTTAAATAGAAGTAATTAAAGGATATGCCAGCATATAAAGTATAAGATCTTCTTGGCTTAACTAGCAGAGCTAAAATTTTCTCAACACTATTTTCAGAGAAATATATGTTACCTCAATTAGAAAACACATTTTTTTTTACAAAAATATGCAGTTATTGTAAATACACCATTTAATGTAGAATTTTAAAAACAGGTGAGCATCAAGGGTACACATACCCACTACTACCAGAGGAACACTTCACGCAACTTACAGAATAGAGAAGTAATATTTTCTCTTTACTGTGCATGCTTACAGTGTAGAAAATGGAGTGCTTTAGTCTTAAATTGTTAAGATCTCTTTTTAAAAAAATTAGTTTAGCAAAAAGTAAAATGGAGTGACCTTACTGTGTATTTGATATGTGCTAATAAAATAATGCCTCATCTGAAAACTTGCTTTTTAAAACAAAAACTCTTTTTTTTGGTAGTGTTATTCGTTAACATCACTGATCAACATGTAAAGTTATTATTTCAAATGACAGGATATGAAGAATTTAGGAAAGACAACTTTGTACCTATATCAGATAGAAAAACAGTGAGTGTATTTATTTTAATCTTAAGACAGACAATACTCTTTAAAAAATTAGTAAAATTTCTTAGAAAAAAAATTTTAAGGTACATGTTTGAAGTTAGGTTGAGGAATGTACCAGTTAGGAATGTGTCTGGCTGCAAATAAGCAGAAAATCCAACTAACAACAGGTGCTTATTGTTTAGTATGCAACAAATTCTACAGTTACCAGTCAAAGACTGGTTCACTGGCTTAAAGAGGCTGTTGGGAACTCAGGTTTCTCGAGCTTTCAACTCCACCGCCCTGGTGTGTTGTTTCATCCTCGCGGATGCCAGATGGCTGCTGCATTGCTAGGTACCACTTTTACATTGCAATGAAGACAAACAGCGATAATGGAAGAAGAGTGAATAATTGAGCCAACCAAATCTATTCTTTTTTTTTTAAATATCAGAAAAGCTTTTGTCCCCAAAAGGACTTCTACTTTCATGTTAGAACTGGATCTCATGGCCAGTGGGAAGGTGAATAGGGAAATGGGGACTGTGGCTAAAAAAATAACAAACATTAGGTTAAAAACATCATCATCAAAGGGTGCAATAGGGATAAATAAAATGAAAAAAAGAAAAAAAGAAAATGCACTCTTTTTTTAGTTTATATATTTATTCTGAGAGAGAGAGAGGAAGGGAGAGAGAGAGAGAAAAAGAGAGAGAGAGCAAGGGGGAGAGAGAGAGAGGGGGGGGGAAGGGGGAGAGAGAGAGGGGAAGGGAGAGAGGGAGAGAGGGGGGGGGGAGAGAGAGAGAGAGAGAGAGAGAGAATCCCAACCAGGGGCTCAATTTCACAAACCGTGAGATCTCACAAACTGCGAGATCATGACCTGAGCTGAAATCAAGACTCAGACGCTTAACTGGCTGAGCCACCCAGGTGCCCCAAGAAAATCCACTTTTATGCTATTATATAATATATTCTTGTAAGAAATTCTTTTATGGAACAAGGCAAGGACTAGATTAAAAAAAAAGAAGGTTTTGAATTATTCACATGTGGACGGTCTAAGGCAAACCAACAAATTCATTTATTAATTCAGTATACATTTACCAAGTACAAACTAGATCCCGTGTATTATGCAAGTACCTGGGGATTTAACGACAAGTGAGACTGGCCCTAGAAGCTCGCAAGTCAGTGAGAGAGGAAGAGTTCACTTATGTTTATTAAATGGCAAACACTACATTATAGATATGTGGAAAGTATTATAATCCATATAAGAGGGATTAATTCTGCAGGAGTGAGGTACAGATACCTTTATTTTCAAGAGGAGAGAGAGGGTATTCTAGGTATTCTAGACTTGTGTTTTGGGAATGATGAGCAGTGTGGTATGTCAACAGATGAGGCTGGGGGTGTGCTGTAAAGAATATCATATGCATTCATGACCATTCATCCCACTTTCCCAGGACAGTCCCAGTTTATAGCTGTTGTCCTGGAATCTTGTTCAGTTAATGTCTCCCTTCACTCTCTAGAGTGTCCTGATTTCTATGACAAAGTGTATGATTACTTCACTGATATAACTAAGACAAAGGTGTTTCAATGTTTCTTGAAGTAACAAGGAAAACTACCAGAGACTTTTGACACAGGAAAATAAATGATTCCATTGTATTTCAGAAACTCTAGTGGCAGTGTGTAAGATGTAGTAGAGGAGAAACCCAAGGCAGGTAGATTTGTTAGGAATCGAACTTAATAGTCTAGGCAGGGCTTTTACATTGTGTGTTTTACTTTAGTAAATCCTGACAATGAACCTAAGAGGTGGCTTCTGTTATCCCCCAACTCAGTGATAAGAAGAGTTAAGCAACACATCCCAGGTCACATAGCTAGTAAGTGGCAGTACTGGGATCTGAACTCAGGTCCATCCTGCTCCCCAGTCTGCTATATAATGCTGCTTTAAGATGTATTTTTTATTCTGCTATGTAAGGCTGCTCTCCTAGGGTGGGTAGCACTGAAAACTGGGAAGATGAGAGTATTTTAGAATTAAAAGGGACAGAGGTGGTGATGGATGGAAGAGACTTGGAAACTTCTAATGCGAAAAACTGGGAGAATGACAACTACTGAAGTAGAGTTTTGGGGATTAAACAAAATGATTTGGCTTGAATCATGTTATATTTTGAGTACCAGTGAATTATTCAGGAAGAGATATTTAGCAGATAATTGGAAATACAACTCAAGAATCAGAAAAGAAGTCAGGGCAGTATATATGAGTTTGGAAGTAATCAGAATGGTAAAGAGAAGAGCTGAAGCCTTACAAGGAGATAAGATCACACAGGCAAAGAGGATATACCACGAAAAAGGATAAGGTGGAAACCTGGGGAAGACCTACATTTAAGTAGAAATGCAAGAACCGTAGCTTGCAGAACACACTGGGAGACAGTGGTCAGGGAGAGAATGTGTGTGTCAAATAATGCAAAGAGGAATAAAAAGAAGGAAGTGTGACTTCGGATTAAAGCAAGGCGGTTCAGATGGAAGGCAGAATGCAGAACGCCCTGAGGTGAAGGGGGAGTGGGGAGGCTGACAAGGAAAGATGGGACAGAAAGCAAGAGAAGCTTCACGAGGATGCAGAGGCAAAAGAATGCCTAATGAAACTTGAGCATGTTTACAGGATGATGGGAAAGAGCCAGTAAAGAGGAAGAAACTAAGGAATATCTGATAGAGCAAGGTATTAGAGGAAGTAAATGAGGATGGGATTAACAGCATAAGAACAAGGTGAAGAGAGTAGGATGCTTCTTCCCAAAGCAGCAGACAAGGAACAGTTAAGACTGAGGCAAGTACTGAGGGTAGGACACTTGAAGGATGAGACCACATGTGATGTAGTGGAAGGCTAAGTCACATTAAAAGAAATAGGTAAAGGCTGATAGAGTAAATGGATAGGTGGTGAGTGTGTGTGTGTGTGTGTGTGTGTGTGTGTAAAATTTATATATAAATACACATGTAAAATATATATATGAACTATATATAATATATATATATATATATATATATATATATATATATATATAAATTTATACATATAGGGAGGGCATGATAGGAATATTTTATTAATAGAAGAATACAATTAAAATGACCACTGTGTTAAATTGTATTTATTACACTTTCTTTACTGGTATTTTCTTTTTAATTACAGATGAAATGATTAGCCTTGTCCTTCCCAACGGTCCTGAAGGATACCATTTACACCCTTGATTAAAGGTAGCTGTGTAGCTCTGACTCCCAGGGAGAAGGGTGGGAGAGCAGAGAAAGAAGGGAAAGGAGACTTGCCTTCTAAAGCATATATGAAAACGTAGGTGCGTAAGCAGCAGGTTTAAGTTTGAGGCAAAAAGTGATCTTGAAATTTCCCTACTAAGAATTTGCAGTGTGTTAAATACTAATATAGATGACTCAACTTGGCTGGTTTTGCTTTCGCTGCTTTTGGCTAATGATATTTTATTTTCTGTAGTTGGTAAAATGGCTAACATAATTACGTATGAAAAACTAAGGACAGAAGTTGATCCAGAATGGGTCTTACGAGGCAAATGTAAATAAAAGTGGAACACTGTTGTGGCAGACAGAACTTGTTGTTTACTCTGTGTTTCTTTTATTTTTCTTCTTTCCTGGCATAACCCTGATTTGGTTCAGGTACACAATGTGCCCAACTGAAACATTTTCTATCTCAGCCTCTCTTGTTGCTAGGACTGAGTAACCCAGTTATAACCAATGAAGCAGGAACAGAAGTCTGTCAGGGATTTCTGGGTAAGTTTTGCTTTTCCAAAAAAGACATGGCTCCTCTTTCCATGTCACTTCTTTCTTTCCTTCTTCTTTTATTTTTATTTTTGCCTGGAATGCAGACAGAAGCCTGAAACTAGAGCAGCCATATTGTGACCATGAGGATGGCAGGCACATGCTAATGACAATAGCACATGAAAACAAAAAACGCTGGAAAAACCTTATACCCAGAAGATACTATGGAGGTACTCTGGCAGCTCTTTAACTGCCGACCTCTGTTCTTCTTATACTAGCAGAATAATACACCCCTATTTGGTGGGTTTGTGTTAACACAACCGAATGCAAAAATCTAATATAGCTAGCATATAACATGCTTTATAAGCCAGTTTCAGTTTCAAAGCAAGGTTTGGCTTAGACTGGCCTAAGATGGAATGTTCCCTCTTTATTTTAGGGAAATTTTCATTTATATTAGTGTTCTAGGATGTCCTCCACAGTTTTCACGTGCCTCCTTTTCCACCCTTTGCCCTTTTTTGTTTACTTCTCTTTCTCCTTACAGCTCTTCTCTTTTCCCTGACCTCTTTTTCTTCTGATCTCCCTCTGGCTGAACATGGGGCTAAACATAGATATCTTGGCATGGGTAAGGAATGGTGAAAATGAGTAAGGACAGATGTGTACCTATTGGAATTAACACCTCAACAAAGTACTATTATTAGGCAGCTCCAAATAGCCCAGTTAAATGGGATCAAATGGCATAATAGTTTAATGTAATACAAGAATCTACCTGTTATATTTAAGTGTAATGCATATACTTGCACTACATACAATTTCATTTCACAGACTTGTAGGATCCAGATTGGTACATTTCTAGGTAAGAGAAATGGGCAAGTAGTCTAACCATTGTGAAACTCAAGATTCCTCATCTATGAAATTAAAAAAAAAAAAGGCACTTACCTTGTAGGCAACTTTCAACAATTAAATAACAGTATAATGCTTAATGCATCCTAGACACTCAAAACCTACATATATAAAGGGTTGTATCATAATTTATTTAAGCATTCCCGTATTGATTATCATTTGCAATTTTCCCTACTATAAACAATACTTACTTAAATACCTTTGGCTAGATCTATTTTCTTCTGCAAACCACCAATATTTCTCTAGGCCTGACGGCCTGAAGAGGAAATTGTTAAGTAGAAGAGTGCGAGTACCTAGTGTTCTGGTAGGGCCAAAGTGCCCTAAAAAAGGTGATGTCAACTAAAATCCCATAAACAGTATACCAGAATACATGTTTGCTCTACCTTGTCAATGTCAGATACTAAAATTATTTAAAAATGTTGCCAATTTGGTGACATGTTTTAATTTCAATTTCCCTGTTACTAGTGATATTCAATATCTTATGTTCATTGGCTATGTGCATTTTTTTCTTATAAACTGTCTATTCTTAGTGTTTCCCCACTTTTTTACTGAATTCCTTTATATTGACTGAAGAGTTCCTTACATACTCTGGTTATTAAACTTTTGTCTACTACATATGCTGCAATACATTCTCACCATGTCTCACCTGTTACGGTATCTACTTTTTCTTTGTAGAGAAATTTAAAAATTTTAATAGTCAAATCTGATCATTTTTCGCTTTATCCTTCCTAGTACTGTCTTAAGATTTTTGCCCCCAAAGAATATGAAAACATTTGTGTATATAACATTTAAATACATTTTTTATGATTTATGACATTTTCGTTTCTGGTTGAATTTTAAAAATTTGTCAAATTCCCTGAAAAGACCTACTGGAATTCTGCCTACAGTCGCACTAAAGTTGAAGATTAATTTGAAGGAAGGTACAGTATCTCATTTAGGAACACAGTATATGTATTAATTTACTCATATCTTCTTTTTATGACCTACAGGAAAGTTTCAGGGTTTTTTTTTTTTTTTCTTAATTCCTACATACGTATTTCTTGTTAATTTATTCCTTTTGTTGTTCCTATAGAATAACTTTACTCATAATGTTTTAAAATTGGTCATTCCTATTACATAGAAATGTTATTGATTTTCACTTGATGATTTGTACTACCGTTTAAAAAATTTTTCTTTAATGTTTGTTTATTTTTGAGAGAGAGAGAGTGAGAGAGAGAGAGAGGAAGACACAGAATCTGAAGCAGGGTCCAGGCTCTGAGCTGTCAGCACAGAGCCTGATGCGGGGCTCAAACTCACAAACCGTAAGATCATGACCCAAGCTGAAGCCTGGAGCTTAACCAACTGAGCCACCCAGGGGCCCCATGTACCTACCACCTTTTTAAACTCACTAATTAAATAATAGATTTGCTGTTGATTCCAAGACTTTCTGGGTTGATAACGATACTGGATAAAAATGACAGTTTTGTCTCTTCATTTCTAGGATTTATACCTCTGTTTTTACTTGTCTTTTTATGTTGGCTAGAACTTCAATATAATGTGAAATAGTGTTGAAAATGGGTAACCTTCTTTTGCTTTTCCGACTTAAAAGAGAATGTTTCTCCTATTTCATGTAGTAACAGGTAACTTGTAAGGCCCAGAAGTCATCTGAATTTGCAACACCAAGTAGTATGTACCGTTGTGTGCTCTTCTTTCAGATTTTAAAATTGGGGTGATGCTAAGCTTTATAGAATGACATGGATACGTTCCTTTTCTCTGATCTATGAAGTTTAAGTCATATATAGAGATTATCTCTTTTTTGAAGTTCTGATACAATTCCATCAATTTTATTCCTAACATTTTTTTCTAGGGAGCCATTCATTTCATCTAAATATTCCAATTCAGGGGCGCCTGGGTGGCTCAGTTGTTTGAGCGGCTGACTTCCACTCGGGTCATGATCTCACGGTTCGTGAGTTCGAGCCCCATGTGGGTTCTGTGCTGTCAGCTCAGAGCCTGGAGCCTGCTTTGGATTCTGTGTCTCCCTCTCTCTATGCCCTGCCCCATTAGCACTTTGTCTCTCTCAAATAAATAAATAAATGTTTAAAAAAATCTTAAAATAAAAATTCCAATTCACTGGTATAGAATTACATATGTTATTTTGTAATTCAGAAGATCTTGTGTTTTATTACCTTTCTCTTTTCTAATCTTTCTTATGTGTAATCTTTTTTCTCTAATCAAATTAGCCTAAAATTTTTCGATTTTTTTTGTACATCCTATGCTTTTTTAAAAAACTGTGTGTTTCCTGTACTCAGGAAACAGACTTCTTTGCAAATACAAATGTCTTAGATCAAGTTAGATAACTAAATTATTGAAATTTTGTGAGGTTGTGTGTATATCTATATTTACCTGAATGTTTATCTAAATATTTATCTTCTCTGATTTGTTAACTTCTGAGGCATGTGTTAAAATATACTGTGGTCATGGCTTTGTCAATTTCTCCTAAAATTTCATTAGTTTCTGCTTCATATATTACAAAACTATGTTACTGAAAAGTCTGTAACTTATATTTTTGTGGAGGACTGCAATGAATAGAACATTTTCTTAATATGAAGTGCTTTTTAAATTTTTCTAGCGTTAGTATTGCCTCATTTTCTTTTTATCATCTTTCTGATAATAGTAAACATACACACAACATCTATATATTTCATCTTTTTATTCTCAATTTTTCTGTCATTCTCTTTTAAGGTGGGGTACTTATAAATAGTATATGCTGAATTTTGTTTTTACATGTTTAATGTAAATGGAATTGAACTTCCTGATATGAATCATGATAACCAGTATGTGTGGTATGTGTGGCTCCTTTCAGGCACGTTATTTTGTGTTCTATTTACTATGCTTTGTTCTTCTCCCTCTTTGTTAAAACGATCAAGTTTTTTTTTTTAATGTTTATTTATTTCTTTTGAGAGAGTGACTGAGCGAGTGAGAAGGGGCAGAGAGAGGGAAAGAGAATTCCAAGCTGTTAGCGTGGAGACCAATGTAGGGCTTGATCTCACAAACTGTGAGATCATAATCTGAGCTAAAATCAAGTAGGACACTTAACCAACTGAGCCACCCAGGTGCCCCCAAACTGATCAAGTTTTAATCACTTCTTCTTACCTCTAGACATTTGGGGTTATAACTCATATTCTCATTATTTTAGTGGGTAGTTTTAATATTTTAAACCATATTTAAACCTCTTTTCGCCATTAATCAATCCTTCTGCCAAACATGACAAGATCACCATTATTCATCCCTTCTCAAACTTGTCCATGTCAGGATTTTAGTTCCAGTGTATTATTAAAATTTATTTTCTGCATTCTGTGTGAACAATTATCTTACGCATTAATACGTTTTACAGCTAGAATGCTTTGTCCATTACTTTTTTTGGACCCTGTGTTTTTCTCTGGTTCACATTACACAAACATTTTTACTACAGCATATATTTGAGTAATCCTTTCAAGAAAGGGCCTGTGGGTGGTAAACTGATGAAATCTGCTTCTCTGAAAAACGTCTATTTGGTTTCCTCGTTCTTTGCCTTCTGGCCACCAGAAATGATGACAGTATTGATGAGAAATCTAATTCCATTCACATTCTTGCTATTTTTTAGGTAAGCTGCTTTTTTCTCCACTCTGAAAGACACCACATTGGTTTTCTCCTTATCAAAAATGTCACAAGGATATGTGGTCTTTTTGATTGTAGTTCACATTCATCCTGTTTGATCTTTGATGGGTCCTTTCAATCTGAAGGGTTGTACATTGCTTTAGCTCGGGAAAAATTTTTCTTCTACAATTTATTTATTTCTTCGCTCCATCATTTCTTTTCTTTCCTTGTAGATTTATTAGACGAATTGTTTCTTTTAACCTTTCTTACACAGTTTCCACCTCTTTTTGTTCTCTATTCCAGTTGATTTCACTGACTCCCTCTTCCAGAACTAAATCAGTACTCAGCTGTGGGCATTCTATTGTGCATCTACTGATTTTCTTTTGGCACTGTATTTTTAAACCTCTGAAAATATATTTAAAATTTTGTAATTGCTCCTATTTCAAAGCAAGTGATATGTTCTTGCTTTAAAGATGTAGTGCTCTCGGGGTGCCTGGGTGGCTCAGTTGGTTAAGCGTCTGACTTCAGCTCAGGTCATGATCTCACAGGTCACGGGTGCGAGTCCTGTGCTGGGCTCAGTGCTGATAGCTCAGAGCCTGGCACCTGCTTCAGATTCTGCGTCTCCCTCTCTCTCTGCCCCTCCCTCGCTCACACTCTGTCTCTGTCCTTCAAAAAAAAAAAAAAAATAAATGTTGTAAAGATGTAGTGTTCTCTTGAATTAGATTATAATTTTTAAAGTTATCTCTTTTCTTTTTCAAACTGTCTTATCCCTTTGTAATGAGTCTTTGTAGTCACCTTGAGTTTTCCCTTCCAAACTGATGCTTTTCCTCAAAAGTCTAGTCCCTCCGTAGGCTGTCCATTTTTCATTCATAATGAAGGAACTGGCTTAATTAACACACACAAGTCTGCTACCTATTAGCTGTATTTTAGACAGTTTTCTTACTCTTATTGTGCCTCAGTTTATTCACCTCTAAAAATGGGATAATAATACTTATCTCATGGAATTGTTCTGAGAATTAAATAAATTAACACAATACAAGTGTTTAGAACAATGCCAAGCACACTGCAATTGCTTGATACATAGTATTATTACTGTGGGTTTCCTCTCCCATGGTGGGCTGACTGAAGTTTTCTTGTGGGCGAGGCATGACTGGTTACATGGACATGAAGTTGAGAGGCAGGGAGGCAATGGCCTTATCTCTCCAAAAACAGGTGTAACACTGACTTTGCTCTCTTGGGACAGAACTTGAGAATACTCCTCTTCTGGACAGAACTCATTTCACCTCATCTCTGACCATCGCTGCCTCCTTCCCACAAACTCAAAAACCCTGCTGTTGTCTTAGGACTCCACGTCCACACCAAAAGTCCTTCCAGGAAAGTAGGTTGTTCTCCTTACAGTGTAATTTTTAGGTCTCTGACTAAATGTGAATGTTGCCTGCCGTTAGAGTAAGGTGGGAGAACTGGGGGCTGGAAGTACTTCTTTGATTTCCTGATGACTGTCTTACCCTAACTTTTCATCTGTTCACTCTATGCTTCATATTCTGCTAGATTTTTTCTTACCAGTGCAGTTTTCTTACATGAGTGTTTCGCTCTGTAGTTTTTATTTTCTCTGTTACTGTTGATATGTTCCCATTTGCTTTCTAACTGCCAACAACTCTTGACAATTTCTGGTCAGCTAATGACATTCTTTCATTTTGTTTTTAGTGTTCATTCTCTTTTAAAGAATGTGTTTCTGTCTTTTAAATAGATTTGGGGCAAAGAAGAGGGGTGGATGCTAGTACTCACCCCTGTAACTTGAGTGAAGACATATTTTCACACTAGTTACCACACTAGTATCTACTGGTCACAAGCATGAGACCTGTTTAAGCACTGAATCTACTTTTACCGAGAGAGACACACATTTATGTGTACTATACACATTTTAAATCTCAGTAAGTTTAATCAAGGACTTATTCTGATTACCATTTAAAATGCAAAGCAAAAAAAGGCATTAACACATCGAGTATTCACATAACTATATACAATAGTTCTGCGTATATGTATGTATGTGTCATATAGCTATAATGATACAGAATTAATGTAGAGACTAAAGTAGAATCATTTTACTCTTATTTTCTTTTAATAAATGGAAGTATACCTGAAAGGCTTATAGTCCATGTTCCCAGCATTTCTCAAGGCTTCTTACCAAATATGCTCTTATTATCCATAATTTTACCTATCGATTTTTATAATGTATTTTGAGGAAAAAATTCAATATCAGCTATTCTTGCTTTTTTCCCCCCTTATTATTGAACTACCAAGACTAATACAGCACATCACTAAGCAAAAAGTGCTATTTACTATGCAAAAGGCACAGTCAGTGATTGGCATCTAAGACCAATTGATCTACCCATTACTGCTATCTCCCTACCCCCACTAGCACTACTATGAAGCTATTGATTTAAACACTGTCGATCGGTTTCCATTTTCTGATTTTGGGCAGGCCAATTAAGAAAGTGAGTAATTGTGATTACATTGCTTCAGGATCAATTACATTTGATGCAAGACAAAGTGTTCTTTTTGGAACATATAAAAAATTTTTGATCTAGTATGCTTATGTGTTTAATAAAATCTAAAATAATTTATATATTCACAACAGAAAAACATTAGTGTAAATGCTTATAACAGCTAAGGCTATTTTCTATATAAAATAAACTCATAATTTCCCTAAAATTCGTTTAAAAGAAATTGAGAAAAAATTGTTCATATACACTCCCCAACGTAAGACAAAAAAATCAAACACTACCTACACACTGATCCCTAAAGGTATGTAGTTAATTATAAAAGATAAAATGCAAGAAAACGTCCAATGGGTTACAGAGGAAAGAAATCTTTGTAATGATAATATATTTAAAGAGCCCTGCCTCATTATACAGAAATCTAGCAGGTTCTTCATATAAATTGATAAGAAAAAATAATTTTTTTTAGTTCTTAGTTTTGTCCTAACTTGGTCCACAAGCTTTGTCATTGGGCTCACATTGTTGAAATCATTAAAATGAATATACCTCTGGTGTTGGAGGCAAATCTATTTAGAGTGATGTTACTCATAGTCCTGTGCTCAGTAATATTGATCTCTGTTGTTTGTCTAATAGAAAAATAATAAACAATTACTAGGCAATGTTGGGAAAAGTAATCAGTTTTTATATATCACTAATATAGCAGACCTCCCAAAACATAAAGGTGATGATCTGCATAAAATCAATGTGTTATGCTACATTGCTTATATTCATCATTGCAGGTTTTCAGCAATAAATGGTACAATATTAGGCCAGAATTACTGGTAAACTGAAAAGGCATATGGAAAAGAAGAGTTCACTATACTTAACCTATAAATTTATTTTAAAACGTCTATTTCCTAAACTTGCTGATTTTTATTGTAGCAAACAAATTCTGTTGTAAACTAGCTAAGATTTAGATAAATAAAATGTTTCAATTCTTTTTAGAGTAAAATCAAAGCAACTTCAAATCAAAATAACAAATCATATCCTCGATCAGAAAAATGTAGGAGTTCAAAGGTAATTCTGAAAGATGGATGAATACAGCTTTGTATTAATTTGCTAATAATTCCTAGACTTTATCAGAAATTTATAAAACATTATATGAAAACAATAACTATAATGAAACCCAAACCTAGAAAAGCTCTTTTGAATAGTATTCACCCATGAAACCTTTGCCGACTGTATAAATGTTCTTCAAGTTTTAACAAAGGCAGTTTATAAATTAAAGTAAGAAGGGAAAAATGTATGGGTGTTAGGTACTGACAGAATCAATAACTGTTCACTTATGAGGCTCAAGATAATATAAAAGATATTTCAAAACATATCTTTTCTGGCCTATTCACTATTATTAAGGTTTTTAATTTCTCCTGAATTTTCCTCATGAATTTTCTAAAACCGTAGAGTTAAGTAAAAAAACATTTAGCAGTAGCTTCTTACTTTAACCAACAAACTGTGAATTTCAATCATATATGGCAGACTGTAATGGCTAAGCTGGGTAACAATACTAAAAATACATATGCCGTAAACAATGTGTACAACTATTCTACGGCAGTCTAAACATTGCCAAAGAAAGACATGTTTGTTTAAATGGTTTCTCTCTCAAAGAAAAAAGCTGCTGAAAGCCTGCTTTTTGATGTGCTATCCTTAAAAGTAATATAAAATATAGGAGAACAATTGAACTTACCACAACTGGAAACTGGCAGTCTGAGTAGAATCACAAAAGTCAATACCCATTGAAACGGTAATGGATCCCTCAGGCTCAAGAGATTCTAGGAAATAAGATAATTTAGACATGAAACCATGGAGGATGTGAAAAGGAGGCAGACAAATCCCTGAAAACTTATATCGTGTTTGTAGTTTGGTTAAAACAGTCAAATTTAATGATGGCTTATAAGAACAACTTCAAACTAAGAATATTAAAGCAAATTACAATTTCATGATTTTGCTCAAAGGCTTTCTTTTCACAACTCAAGTCTGCACATACTTCAAAGAACACATTCTGTTTCAGAAATATACCTCATCCTGAGAAATTTCATGTTTTACAGTATTGTCCTTATCGTTATTGAAAGTGAGAAAGAAATGTATTCCTGTTTGGAACAGCTGTAAAGGATTCACTTGGTGCTTTTAAGAGATTATGTACTTAAAATTATGGAGTATTTACTCTAGATATAGTAAATTTAAAAATTTCCCAAATTCCAACTGGAAATAAAAATCCAAAATTTAAAAATGCAAATTAAAGCAGAGCTGAAAAAAGAAATTAATTTGTATTCAGAAATTAACCAAGACAATTGGCATTATAGGAACCCAAATAAGTCTAAGTGCATGATTCAAAGACTTAATGGAAGAATATTTAGTAGTGGATTAGGTTATCATGAAAAAACAAATAAAAGGGTTTGGAATTTCTGAAGATTCATTTTTCGATTAACCAAGAATGGGAAATAGCTGTATCAATAGACAATACTGGTACTTTTCAATTGGCAATGCTAAAACTTAAGACAAACAACATTTTATTCTGCTATGACTCTAAAGTTTGGCTACACATGAGACTAGTGAGGGATCTGAAATATATACCTATTTAGTACAAATATTTATATATATGTTATATATTTAAATTGAAACCATCCACTTCTAATCTCCACTTTGCTCAAAGTGTTCAGTATAACTGCAGTCATACTGTACAGAAGCTTTCTATTTACCTTTATTCTGTATATATCTTATTAGATATAGTTTTATTTCAGCAAGGGCACTCTAATCCAGTAGACTATGACTATCGAAGGGCTTATCGATAAATATGGTTTGCCATTTAATGCTAACCATGACAGAAATGATGGAACAGACAGGACAAAGAAGAATTCAATAAGGTTAATATATTAAGAAGTATGCTTATGTTTCATAGGTTCAATGAAGATCAGGCTTTATAGGAAGGTACTTGTTTGATGTTGATTTTAAAATGTTATGAGTTTGCTAGTGGTATATGTATGTTGCTTTGCCGATTCTGATTTGAATTTCATTTGTTTATAAACCTAAAATTTATCAGGATGCTACACAAGTACCAGAAAACTTGTTGCCTAAATCTTTAGCAAACAGGCTTTCTTGTAGAGCAAATAACTGCAATGATACTTTTCTTGCATTTCTCCTAAAGCTACACCTTATCAGTTCACAGTTCTGTTAGTTACACTGATTAGTCATATTTTTAAATTTCTTTTTAATGTTTTTACTTATTTTTGAGACAGAGAGAGACAGAGCATGAGCAGGGGAGGGGCAGAGAGAGAGGGAGACACAAAATCGGAAGCAGCCTCCAGGCTCCAAGCTCTCAGCACAGAGCCCGACGTGGGGCTCGAACTCACAGACTGTGAGATCATGACCTGAGCTGAGGTTGGACGCTTAACCGACTGAGCCACCCAGTTGCCCCTGATTAGTCATATTTTTTATGATGAGTAAATCCTTAATGCTTTCTTCCCCCATAGATATACTGGGGTTTGGTCTTTTTGCAGCTGACACATTGGTAGCAAATGCTGTCATCTCCAAAACATGATGGTATTCATGATTTAAATCTCTTTATATCATGTATCCTTGCATTTCATTTGACAAAGTGACAGTTCTCAAGATGCCTTGTTGATAGCCCTTTGACACAGTTTGGTACCATCTTCATTCTTAAGATAATTAACTGTGAGCTTAGCCCCACACTAATTCTGGAGGACAGCTCATGATCAATGGCATGTTTTATTATATGAATGCTTCAAGAGCAAAGTAATCAGCATAAAATTATTCATATAATGGATTTATATTATTTGAAGGCTACTACACTGGGAAAGTTTACTCAATTAGGCATCTGTATTTGGATACAGCTTCTGAATCAGTGCTATATACACAAAAGGGTTATACAGAAATGGCTGAAAAACATGGGCTTTATCATACCATACTATTAATAATGAAAAAAGAAATTACACAGGCTGCCAGAGACTTTGATGTGACACTTGTACAATAACTAGTAAAATATTAGCTGAACTCAAACTTGTCAATTGTTAACATAAAGCCAGTGAATATAGTGCTTACAGCTTAAGGCGTGTGTGTGTGTGTGTGTGTGTGTGTGTTGTGCGTGCGTGCGTGCGTGCGTGTGTGTGTGTGTGTGTGTGTGTTTTAAATCTCTTAGGTCCTTGGTCTCTTTGGGAAAAATGGCATGGTACATTACTCCTAATACTCTTGTAGAGCATACAGTTTCATGCTAAAGGTAGGGCAAAATCCAGACAAAAGTCACTGTATATTATAGACAAAAAGAAAACAGATTGGTGATAAATAAGAAAGCTGCTGGATTCCTTAACATATGCATATGTGCTTATTAAATAAGTATTTCACTTTCCTCATTTCACAAAAAGATTAAAATACAGTATTTTTTCTTTGTTGCATTAAGATGTTTTTGGAGGACTAATTAAGATATAACATACTCTGTAACTCTACTGTAATCTATTGATAAGAGACTGCACAGGAAAGAACTCTGTTTCTTGAGGGTTTCAATAAAATGCCAACAAAATGAATAAAACACTATGGTCATAAAAATCTGCCTAAGAAAAGAAAAGAAAAGAAAAGAAAAGAAAAGAAAAGAAAAGAAAAGAAAAGAAGAGAAGAGAAGAGAAAAGAAAAGAAAAGAAAAGAAAAGAAAAGAAAAGAAAAGAAAAGAAAAGAAAAGAAAAAAGCCTATGGCTAGTACTAAGGCAATGGTATACATTCATATTTTATTTCCATGTTAAGGCCATACTATGAAATTTATTATATTTATTTCTTCTATTCTACATAGGCCAATAAAAGGTCAACTCATCAACTCATTATGCCAACTCAAAGAAATGTTAATACTGTTCTACTGTTTTAACCTTTGAATAACATTTTCAACCTTCCGACAATTCATTTATCAGCTGCTTGACATTTCTTACAACTAAACTAATTTTTTAACTAGGTAAAAAATGTTGGATTTTAAGCAATAAAAAAAGAACACAAACTGGGATATTTTAGAACTCCTTGGCAATGTAATGACTTCACAAAATAATTAAATAAAAATCAGGATACTCTGTATTCATTAAATTGTGCCTTAATCACCAAATTATTTTTATAAGTGTATTAAATGGGTTATGAAATCAAGTCACTTTAACTCTACTTTGGTTGCTTATAAACATCTACCTACCATACGTCATCTGTTAGGAACTGTTTTATTCCTTTGTGTAAAAACATAACACAATATATGACTTCCTTTGCTGAATGACTCATGAAAACTTACAGGAGAGAATTCAACAGTGTCAAAAAGCTCAGGTGAAGATGAAGAAAAACAGAATAGTTACGTGAAATAATGAGTAAAAGGCGGCACAGTTCCCTGCTAAAAAGGCTTTGAGCACCTAAAGTATTACAAAAAGGAACTATCTGGAACTGGATAGTATTTCAAGGATTCAATGACAGAAACCTTCTATCAGTTTTAATTGATATTATTGCCTGAAGTTTCTCCCAATGAAACTCTAGGACTGTTTCCACTTACACCAAACAGAAAAAATAGAGGTAAACATTAATTATAATCTTTAAATTCAAAGTAACATACAATTGTTATACTTAATTTTTTTAAAAGTATTATTTCTGGCAAAATACTTAAAAAATGGAAGAAGATGACAGTTGGTGAGACAGTGTGATACAATGAGCATGGAGATCAGGTGGAAAGCACAGGCTGCATCTAAGGGCAGCCTCCTCTACACCAACTGGTGCTGTTGTATGTTGGAATAAAGGCACAATACTGCCAGATCTTGTGCTTTTTTCCAAGAAAAGTGAGGTTTTTGGGTTTTTTTTTTAATTTTTTTTTCAACGTTTATTTATTTTTTTTGGGACAGAGAGAGACAGAGCATGAACGGGGGAGGGGCAGAGAGAGAGGGAGACACAGAATCGGAAACAGGCTCCAGGCTCTGAGCCATCAGCCCAGAGCCTGACGTGGGGCTCGAACTCTCGGACCGCGAGATCGTGACCTGGCTGAAGTCGGACGCTTAACCGACTGCGCCACCCAGGCGCCCCTCTACTTTACTTTTAAAATAAATGTATTTAATTATCAAATATAAAGTTTTAAATGAGAATTAATATTTACCTATTGTATTAAAAACATGCATTTGCATGCCTATAGGAAGTCTTTTCCCGCCTATGTGGATATTTTCTATCTTTCTATCAGTAGTATTATTCAATGTTATTTGTACAGAGACCATCTTGTCACCAAAAATACAAGGTTGCCTTGGAAAGAAATAATGGGCAGCTAGTCCTTTTCCACTCATTCGATGAAGCAGCACATGACTTTTCACTGGTACAAAGACAGGAGTACTGACCTATTGCACATTGGAAAAACAAAGAAAGATGAATTAGTAAATATAGTTATTCTCTTTGAAAATTGTAGGATATTAACTCCTATTTTCCCTTAAGTATTACATAAACCACAATAACAAATATCATACTCACAGATATTAAGTCAGAAATTATATAAAAACGTAAAGAAAATGCCTCCAAAACAGCATTAAAATTTTTCTATATGCAACATATATTAAAATATTTTGACATATTAAAATATTTTGACAATATATACCTAATAAGAAGAGAATTAGTATATGGGCATGGGGCATTAAAGACACGTGTTGAGATGAGCACTGGGTGTTATGTGTAGGGGATGAATCACTAGATTCTACTCCTGAAATCATTACTGCACTATATGCTAATGTGGATGTAAATTAAAAAAAATTAATTAAAAAAAAGAAGAGAATAAGCTGTCTGTCATATATACAATTTTTTTTAGAATTTATAAACTTTTTTGTCAGTTTTTTTCCTAGGTAAACTATATTTGGGCATCTTGCTTATTTTCTTTAGTTTTAATAATTTGTCAGTTGATTTTCTCAGGTTTTTGAAGATGGTATCACCTACCAAAAATTTCCAATCTCAACTCCTTGAACTTTTTTCACCTTGCATTTCTTTCACTATAAAATGAAGACTATAACCTCATTCAAGGTGGTTTATTCCTTTGGTTTAATAATTAAAAAGATCTTCCCTACTTTGAGCTCAGATAACTATTCACTTACAGTTTCTTCTAGACCTTTCATGGTTGCAATTTTTAATTCGTGTGATACTGTTTTAAATGTACTGACCTCTAAATTTAATTTTTTTGGTCCAAATACTGAACTAATTGTCTGTACATGATTTAATGATTACCTTTTCCTCAGTGACCTGTGAATGCAAATGTTCTGATTATTTACATATTTGGAGACATTTTTGGCTCTGATCGAGCTGTTAAACCAGTACCACATTGTTTTATTTCTTACAGTCCTACATTATGATTCAATTACTTGGCAAAACAAAGTGTCCTTTATCACTCCCCCCCCCCCCAATAGTATTTTCTTGGCTAATTATCTGTTTATATCCTTCTGTTGAATTTTAGCCTCTTTTAGTTAAATTCTCCCTACAATCCTGAGTGAAATCAGAGGAGCATATTAAATGAATAAACACAGTCCTTTCTAAAATCATGTGACGGCTATCTTTCCATTCAAAGTCAAAGTACTGCATGTGGCTTGACCTGACATGGGCTAGCTTTTTAAAAAAATCAATTTGTAATTAAACAGGCCTAATCAAGATTTTTTCCTAACAAGTGCACTCTCCCAACCTAGGCTTTCTATTATAATTGTGAGTACATATTACTATTCAATATGTTCATTATGCCACTGATACCTGACGAAATTAAAACTTAATAATAATATTAGTAATTTAAGATTCATCAACAAAAATCCAAGAGTTAAATATCATATATACAAAATGATGGGCAGTGTCTTCTAAGCATCATTAGAATATAGTACTCCTTGTCCAAAAGCTCAATTTGTAAGCGTGAGCAATTTAAAATAACCATCTTAAAAATGCACGAAAGAGTTTATTTATAAAATACAACAAATAATTGAGGGGATTTAAAATTTTGGCTATATAAAATAATGGGGCAACTGGCCTATGCATTCTACTTTGGCCTTTTGATGATGATAGCAATCTAGCATTTTAAGTTTTCAAAACACTTCTTCTAAGCTGAGGTTCTTTTCCACGTAAAAAGATTATTTTCAGGGGCACCTGCGTGGCTCAGTCAGTTAAGCATCCAACTCCAGCTCAGGTCATGATCTCACAGTTACTGAGCAAGAGCCCCGCATCGGGCTCTGTGCTGTCAGCGCAGAGCCCACTTCGTATTGTCTGTCCCCCCCCCCCGTCTTTCTGCCCCTCCCCCTCTGGTTCTCTCCTCTCTCTCTCAAAATAAATAAATACACTTAAAAAAATCATTTTCAAAACTCTCTCCTCTCTCAAAATAAATAAATACACTTAAAAAAATAATTTTCAAAACTCTTCTGTTTCAATGCTCACTCTAAGTTCTATTTTCTTTACAAATTCTAGAGAGTTTATCAGCATAACCCAAGACAGCAATCCCTAGCAGGGAACATTCATTTACAGATATAATGAACATCATAAAAATAAGCAAACAGATAAAGAAATTGTGTGTGTATGCTTGCACTAGTGTGTATATATATATATATATATATATATATATACATATACATATATACATCTCATGTATATATATATCTCATGTATATATATGTATATATATATCTCATATTTATAAATTTATAATCTGCAAAAATCTTAAATTCCCATGTCATTGAGGCTACAATAATCAACCTTAAACACAAGCCTTTATCTGGATAATTATAGTTTTCCGTATCTCATGTTTATTCCATCAATTACATAATAACATACTGGAAACAGTAATTCTTATTTTCTTCATTGTTGCAGAGACACAAGTCTCATTAAATCATTAAATACATGTTGATGCAGTCAGTTTTTCATCTATGAAAATTCATTAAAGTTTGAGCAACACATAATATGACAAAACAAAGTTGAAAGTTGGAGAGAGGCAAGTGTGGAGCAGTAGGAGAAAAGCAGAACAGAAGCAGGAGTTTGGTTTACACACAGCTAGGAATCTGCACTTAAACATAATATAAGGTGCTCAGAAATAGAAGGAGCTTTATACCCTAAGTCACATAAGATTATCAACATGTCTTGGCTGGTTTATTGATTCTCTCTCAGTCTTACCCTGGGAAACACGATACAAATATTTCTTTTTCCTACCATGTCTCAAAATTCTGCACCTTTATTATAGTCATTAAAAAGATGTTAATGGATGTGCAAAGAAATAAATACATACTTTTCTCCACTCGTTCTATCCACACTCAAATCAAGTTTAAGAAGCACTAATAAATTCAACATCTAAAAAAGGTCCTCTGTGACAATTCTCAAAGGTTATCTGTGATAATACACAGAGGTCTATGCTCTCTTCCCAATATAAGCAGCCTCATAAATGGCACTTTGTGGTAATAATCCGTACTTTTTAACTACAGACAAGGGCTAACTGGAAGTTTCATTTTTTTCTTTTTAACGAATTTTCTAAGTTCATACAGATCATATAAAGTCTATTTCCCTCCACTATCTAGATGAATTACATAGGTGATATTTTGTTGAGTAAAACCAGTAGGTTCCATAAATCCTTCAAGAATTTCCATATGCAATACAATTAATCCTGATGGGAAAATAAGATTTTAGTTCAATATTTTGTATATCAGATATCTATATTCCAGAAACATATATGATCTGTGGCTGCTTCTATTCTAAGATGCTAAACACTGAGAATGGCTTTTCTGACTTCATATTTTATAAGTATCAATAATCTTACTAAACATACAAAATAAAAGATAAAAGATAATAAATTAATTACAGAAAGACCTAGATCTGGGCTGTGAAAACGAGGGCTTACGTTTAAGAAAACAGGCAGATACTTAAGAAGTATGAATAAAACAGATCACCTTGGGTAAGGGTTGGCACATTGTAGCCCACAAGTCACATGTGACCTACTTCCTGTTTTATCAAGTCTGTATGGAACACAGCCATACTCATTCATTTACATATTGTCGATGGCTGCTTTTTTGCTCTGCAATGGTAGAGCTGAATACTTACATATTTACTATTTACATACATATTTACTATCTGCACCCTTTACAGGAAAAGTTTGCTGGCCCAGGATCTAGGGGCACAGATGTTACATATTTCCCCCTCCCTTCCCCTTCTCTTGTTGGGAAATAATTCTCCATAGTCTCCCATGTTTGTGAACGTGTTCTGAGCAAAGGTGTTAATCTGGCTGTTCAAAATCTTTTCAAGGATGTTTGTATAGCAAACAGCCTTTGGAAACAGGAAGATGCCTTACTCTGGAGCAAAGTTTGGACAGATTTGCTAACAGCTCTTTATATCTTCTGTAAAGGTTCCTCTCCTGTAAAGCAAAAGGCTGCATGTAGTGTCATCACTTGGCCTTCTTCATATCACCCTGTGGGAACTGGGGCTCAGAGAAGTGGCGCAAATGAGGTTACTCTGGCTACTACTATTGCTGTGAGTAATACGCTGCCCCTTGTCTTTGACACAGGAGTCTCATGTCTTTTACCAGTATCCATAAAATTGTCTTAGCAACTTGTTTGCTTGCAAGTAGGGTAACCTCTCATGTCCTTCACAGTTCTTGATACCCATTTTGTTTTGATCACTCAACATTTCCCAGATTCACTAACTCCAAATAGCTAAATTCATTTTTAGTACAACTATCATAAAGAGATGTGTAGTGGCAGCTGACTGAGGGGTAGACACAGGCTAAAAATCCAACTTACATTCAAGGGTGCCTTTTTGGAATGTGGCAGAGTAGCACCATATGAGGTAGTGGCTTTGCTAACGAAAATACTACTTTACAAAGTAGAAACTACTTTTTTCTTCTGACTTTGATTTGTGAAAGTCCATGCTATGATTTGATTGTTTCTATGAATTTCCTAGGTATCAAGATGTGTTCTGACAGCTGACAATGAGATGTCAAGTAAGTTCTATGACACTAAAGACTAAGAATTATTAAAATGTTTCAGGGTTACTTTTATCTAGGTCATGACTAAAGTCGTGGTCCTTTGAGGGAGCTTTCTGCTTAGTGTTTTTACCCTGTAGGATTATGTATGGGATTGTCTGCTTAACACACCCTACCATCTCCCAAGAGCCTTGCCACAATCAGTTCTTTAAGGAGCTCGCATGTTCTTATGCCACCTCGCGACCTAATCACAATTAATTGGTTCAGGAATAGACACCTGGCTCAATGCATTCCTTTCCCAAGATTTTTGGATTCAGGACCTGGTAAGTCAAACCTGTTTCTCTCAAGAGGTAAAATTTTTAGATTTAAAACTCTAATGTTTGTGGTCATATTTCCTGCCATACTGTTCAGCAAGAAATAAAGCAGTATCTAAGAAAAGCATAGTTGAGAGACAGAGTGTCCTGCTGGTATCTCTGGTCTTTATAGTTCTTGAATCTGACACATTCCAACCCTTGCTGAAGCTTGTTGTTTTGTGAAATACTCTAGCGTTCCTTCCTGTAACTTTTTTTTTTTTTTTTTTTTTGCTTAAGCTAGTTCAAATTGGGTTTCTATCTTTTAACTTCCCAACCAACTACTGGTCAGGATTAGTCAGATTTCATGACACTATTCGAGGGAGCAGGGAATAAACTTCTAATGGGAGAATGTGCTCTCTTGCCCCTTTTCCTAAAGCCTTGGTTGATATGGAATGGAGAGATCAGAGACTCAGGTATGCCCTCTAATAGCTTGAACCATACGAATCTATCAACTCTACAGGTCGAAACAGTTGAATCAGCAACTCATATAGTTCAATCTAAGAACTTGCTTTGGTTCAAGACTACTCAGTCCTATCTTCAACAGAAAAGAGGAATCCTTGATGTGACCATCCTAATTCACTGAAGCTCTACACTGAAGTTAGAGAGCAAAGCCCCTGCTAATAATAAGGTATCTAGTTGCCTTTCTCTCTTCTCTGACTCTGTATGTCCCATGGGCATCTTGGGGAGAAAGGTGGTCTTGTCCAAGAAGTGAGTATTCCAAGGCCCCCTGCCCAATGAGATCATCACTATTTCAAATGCAAAGTAACCACTAATCATTAACTTACTCGCTCTTTCAACTGAATTTATCGAGTGTGCCAACCACTATACTAAGGACTACGATACAGAGACAAAGATAGAGTAAACCAGTCCCCAAGGAGTTTATTGTTTAGCTGGGGAAATCTAAGTAAATCAACAGATCATGTGATAAATGCCACGACAGCAATAAGCTTAGTACACTAAGAAAATATAAAAGTCATAGCTGGCACCTGAGGGAAGGATTGGGGAGAAATCCATAATTACCTGAATTGAACTATGTAAAATCTGACCACTTCTCATTCCCTCTACTGTTACCATCCTGGTCTGATCTACCGCCATCTCACATCTGGATTATTCCAAAAACCTTCTAACTGGTCTCCCTGTTTCTACTCTTCTACCCTACTGAGCACAGACTGAAGACAACAGCCAGAACGAATCAGTTAAAATAAAGTTACAAATATGTCACCCCTCTGGTCAAAATCTTCCAATGGCTCCCAATTTCACTGAACTTTAAAAACCAAAAATCCTTATAAAGGCCTTTAAGATCCCTTTTGGCTTGGTCCCATTGTTTCTTTGACCTGATTTCCTATTACTGTTGAACCCATGACTCACTCCACTCAAGCCGTCCTGATTTCCTTGCTATTCCTTGCACACACCAGTAATGCTCCTACCATAGGCCCTTGGCATTGGTTCCCTCTTTCTGGAACGCCCTTCCTCCAGACACTCACAATGACTCAGTTGTGACTGATATTTGCTCAAATGTTACCTTCTTAATGAGGCTTAACCCATTTGCATTTCTCCCATCTGATTCCCCTTTTTCTTTTTCCACAGGTACTTAATACCTAACACTACATAAGTTGTTTATTGTTATGTTTATTATCTGTCTCCCCATTTATTCCCCACTTTTATGTTCAATGTATAAAGCATAATTTTACCCATTTTCAGAATTCAAAGCATAATTTTACTATATTTTAAATGATTACAGAGGTTTGCAGATAATGTACCTCTAGTGTTGGTCCTAAGTATACTTTATTTGATGCGGAGTGCTCAATTATAACACTGTTCCTACAAATACAACAGTCTTATTGGAGCACACGGTGGTGATAAGTGGAAGTTACCAATATTAATATTTGTTGGTTTCAGGATAACACTTGACTAGAAATTTTCTATTATATGTATGTGTAATTGTAAACAAATAAAAAAATACCGTATTTCCAAAAGGCACACAAAAGAACAACTTATTAATTAGAAGGACTTCTATGAAACAATCAATCATTTGCAGAATATCTAGTTTAAGGTAAAAGCATTACTTCCCATTAAATATTAAAACTTAAAAAAACTTATAAATGCAGGATCCTATAAAATACAATATTTGAAAACATTAGTTCTGATTTAATTATTTAACTATAATGTTCAAAAAATTAAAAAGCTAGCTGCATCATAAGCAAATGATATGGGTTATCTTCACTATGATTCTTGAGGCGGTAATTAGTTCAGTAACTGTAATAACTCTAAAATAAAAAGCCTCCTTCTAGAGTTAACAGAACAAAAAGCATCAAGTAACAATGAGATAATCCTCTACAAATCTTTACACAGCATATGTTTAAATAATAAAAGTCGTTTGTGTACTTTTTAGATGGTTTATGAAAATAACCAATCAATTCTGCAGACACAACATTATTTCTAAAGGAAATCTATGTGACTCATGATGCCTGTAGATACACAGAGACAAACCACACATATTTTATCAGTTTATTACAGTAAGCAAATAAGCGTGGAATGAGAGTGCACATAACTGTCTACTTAGCGCTTACTGAAACATTTATAAGAGCTGTTATCTCCCTAATAACAGACAGACAGCGTGCAATTTTAGAGAGGAGAAAAGCTTCATATTTTTTAACACTTCACTAAAAAGTAACTGAAGAGTGTAAAATGAAAAATACTCTGTGCAGTTAGCTGGTAATGGACCATATTATCAACTCAAGTTAGATTTATAGGATACAAACTAGTCACTAATAGTTATTTTATGACATAGCATGTCTGCTTTTTTTTGAGATTATTAAGATTAAAGTTGTAAAACTTCTTTTGAACATAGCCGTTCAAAATGATTGAATTATAAAATTTAAATGAGAATTGAAAAATAAAACACAGAATATCAAGTAAGTGCCTAAGAATAAACCTTGTTCAACATTTGCATTACTATTTCAAAGATAACACTTCCATGTAAAGCTTTATAAAACAATGTTTTTCAGCTTTTTATGCTTTAATCCACACTTAGTCACTTAATCATTTTTAAGTATTATCAATCTATTCTGTTTTTGGACTTCAAAAATATAAAGATCTGTAGTATATAAAATACTCTGTTTTGTTTGGCTTATTTTTATAGCTGTATCTATTTAGATGTACAATTTATGAAAATGACCAGAAAATAGGTACAACAGAGATACAGTTTCACGTTTAAAATTAGTATTTTAACCAAGGTCTCATGTGATAAGAGCTGTAATGCAGAAAGCTATAGTATTGTTTTATTTACCCAGTAAACTATAGAAAGTGAGTCTATTTTACCTTTAACCCAAAGTATTGACACAATTACCTAGTATAGATAAAAAAAAAAGCAGGGGGAGGACAAATTTCCTTAACTCTTAGCACTAACTATAAACATAACTCAAGGAAATACATGTCTATCTTCCATAAAATACTGATTTTTTTTTTAAAGTTTCATTTACCTATTTTGAGAGGGAGGGAAAGAGAGAGAGAATCCCAAGCAGGCTCTGCACAGTCAGCACAGTGCCTGATGCAGGGCTGGAACCCATGAACCATGAGATCATGACCTGAGCTGAAACCAAGAGTCAGATGCTTAGCCTAGTGAGCCACCCAGGTGCCCCCATCAAATATTACTTTAAATAAATGGCTTATAAGCCTAAAGCTAACCTCCTCCTTACATATGTAAATTTAGGTATTCTAGAAAGTAATCATGTTCATTTCCCATATTTTATTTTACAATCAGTATATATTATTAAAAATGAGACTTTTTTACCTTTTACTTTGGTAATAATCAATATATATTATAAAAAATATATTTGCAGAAATATCTGAATACATTGTCAACAAACATTTAATGAGTATCTTACTTCATGCATGGTGTTAAGCAGACATTAGCAAACTCAACCATTGGACCAAATCCTGTCCACTTGTAACACAATCCATTGTAACACAGTCATATTCCTTCATTTATATATTGTCTATGCCTGCTTTGTACTCCAGTGGTAGAGCTGAGGGGCTGTGGCTTGCAAAGCTGAAAATATTTACTATCTGGCCTGTTACAAAAAAAGTCTGCTGACCCCCTATTACAGGATGCATTCAGTTCATATGGATGTTGAGATGAAGGGGAAATTACTTTCTAATAATATCCCATTCTTTCTCTTCTTCAAAGGTAAATCTATAAGCTTCATTGTCAATACATTTAATGCTTTTTATAAATCTGAAATCCAGAACGATGCTCATGTTCTTTTACTTACCACTTTCATGAAAAAATAGTTTCAGAACCATGGATAAAGACATGTTATTCTATTCTTAGGTATGTTCTGCTATTTTTTTTTTCTTCTAATTTCCTTTCTTACTTTTGGTTTAAGGGTGCTAAGTGTTTTCAAAGTGTTTAGCAAAAATGGTTACAATAATTGGTTACAATAAATTTCATTAGAACCAGATTTTACATAAGTACAAAACAATTATGTGTTGTGTTATCTAACAGATATGATAATCGTATGATCTTGATAGTTCTGTTCCTTTCTCTGATAATATCAATGACATAATATAAAAAAGAAAATGTTAGTGCCCTCTTCCATTGTAAACAAGCTCAGAACCTTGCATTATTTTTGATACCTTCTTTATTTCCAGCAATTAGTTGACAAGTTTGAAGTCCCTTGTTTTCATTTCCTTCTTTCCTGTCCATCTATCACCAGCTTAGGTCAGGTCATCATTCACACTTAAAGCATTTTTTAAAACATTTATATAAAATAGCAAAAGTAATGTAAGTTTATTGAAAATAATTTCAAACTATGTGGACAAATAAATAAAATCCCCCTCAGATTTAACCATAATTAACAATTTGGTGTCCATCCTAATCTTTTCCTCTCTTACTTCTGCTTGTCCATTCAACTTGGTCTCCTTGTCTTTATTTTTTAAGTTTATTTATTGTGAGAGATAGAGAGAGAGAGAGAGAGGGAGATGGAATCCCAAGGAGGCACCACACTGTCAGCACAGAGTCCAACATGGGGCTCAAACCCACGAACCATGAGATTATGACCTGAGTCAAAATCAAGAGTTGTATGCTTAACCGACTGAGCTACCCAGGCTCCTCGGTCTCCTTTTCTTTAGATTTATTATACTCCAATCTGCACCACACATTTTCCTAGAGTGAAAAATCATTTTCCTAAAGTGCTCAACCCCCTATGTGCTCAGCAAACTGGTGGAAAGTACCAGGTTTTGAAGCCAGATCGACTTGAGCTGAAACTCTGGCTGTGCAGCCTAACAACTCTTACTTAACCCTATGACACTGGAAAAATTATGTTCTAGATCTCAATTTTCACATCTGTGAAATGGGGAAACTGCTACTTATCTTTCAGGTTGTTATAAACCTAGGCCCAACATAAAAAAAATCCAAAGGAGTGAAGGGCCTGAGAAACATGACAGGAATAAGTAAGGAGGTAAGACAAGATTTCAGAGTTGAAAGTACCGAGAAAGTGTGTAGGGCTGAAATCTAGTACAGGTGAAAGTTACCAGAACTGAACAGATGAACATGCTGTGAGGTTACAGCTGTACAGGTTGTTAAGATGTACATGGAGATCTCCCAGATAATGGTGGGCTGGAGAAATTATATGTCAGATGCCAAGATCTTCACTGAACACGGGTAGTGATTAAGAGATTCCAAGATGAGAATGATGAGGAAGGGAAGAAGGTAAGATGGGATGGAGGTCAAAAAGGAAGGAGTATGAGGATGACAAGGGAATGACCTAGAAGTAACACTTGGGAGCCTCACGCAAATAATCTTGCTGGTAATAAGTGATTTTGTCAAAGACAGAATTATAGAGCATTATGAGTGAGGTCATGCTGAGAATGCTTCCAGTAGGACACTGAGACAGAAATGGTGGTTCTCAGAGAGAAACTAGGCTATATAATATTACTTTGTAAAAGTAGGTGAGAGAAATTAGTAGCTGTTCTACATATTTTACAGAGGGGACCACTCCATCTACACGTTGGCCATGCTACTTCCACTTAAATGAACTGTAACTTAGGGGACAGAGGGATATGGATCTCATCTAGATGAAGTCCTAGAGGAAGGAAAAGAAGTATGTCTTAGTTGATGTACAAATTGGAAAGGCAGTTTTATTATGGCTACTTTAATTTTAAATAACAGGTCCCTCTAGGAATGCCGTCTCCAAATCTGATGGAGGTAGAAAGCATCCTTTCACATCACAGATGCCAGACATACTCTAAGTTGCTGAGGAATTCCTGACACAGGGTGAGGATGGGAAATAGTCCTTTGAGACCTAAGAACACACACACACATTTTTTTTTTCTGATCTGTGCATAAATATTTTAAATTCTTCAGCCAGGAAGTAGGAATGGGAAGGAAAACTTGATTCATGACGCAGGAATCCAAGAGTCTTTGGAGTTCACATCTGTGGTAGCAAAGCCCCCTGATGAGCCACCCTTCTCTTCATGAAAGGAACTTGACTATGAATTTTTCTGGATCAAATCCTGGGATTAGGGTCTAGATGGCACTGGCTCATGTATTGTCAGCTTATACCTATTTTTGGCATGTGAGCCTTTTTTCTTCAGAAGCAACAAAGGCTATGACTTATTGTCAAGCAGAGTTATGGTTAGCAGTGGTTAAGAAAGAAAACACTGGATTTTAAGTTAGAAGACCTTCAAGTTACTTGATGAGAAGAAAATCATTTAGCTTCTCTGGGCTTGAATTTGCAAAATAAAGGGTAACACTACCTAACTCATTAGATTTTAAAAGGACATAGTGAGAGGGGTGCCTGGATGGCTCAGTCGGTTGAGCGTCAGACTCATGATTTCGGCTTAGGTCATGATCTCACCATTTGTGGGTTTGAGTTCTACAACAGGCTCTGCGCTGGGCATGGAGACTTCTTAAGATTCCCTTTCTCCCTCTCCCTCTCCCCTGATTGTTCTTTCTTCCTCTCTCTCTCAAAAAAAAAAAAAAAGATATAGTCAGTTACTGCATATGTAAGTATTTTGTAGATAAAAGTGCTCTTTAATTATTATTAAAGTTAATGTTTATTTGCACAAGTGAAAAAAATAGTGGCAGGACTAAGATTGGAATTTAATATTTTTAAGTGTCATTTCTGTCAAGCAATAAGCTACAATTCCTTTCTTAATAAATACAAAATACTCCTTATGATAAAAGGAAAAAAAAAAAGATCAGCGTGCAAACTGGTGGCAGATTTTTTTTCTCACCTTCAGAGAACTATAGGAAGTGGCAGAACCAGTATTTATTATTTCTTTCCAAAGATGATTAATAATTGAGGGAACTATCTTAAATATGATATTAATTGTGAATCAGTATCCTTAGTCAAAAGAACTTTTGAAAGCAAATCAATAAAATGAGATTAGAATTATGCTTAAAATATCAGTTCTCTAATAAACTAGGTATGTGTAAGTGGATTTCAAGTGATAATTTCATAAGTACATCAAAAAGAAAAGGAATCTCAAGAGAAATCTGAATGCTATAACATCAGAGGAAGACTAACTACTATGCTGAGATATTTTATATTTATTTCATCAGTGTTACAGCGTTAATAAAACCTCTACTATCGACATAGCTATCTTCAGCACTGAAATTAGAGAATCCCACTTTTATTCTAGTTATAAGGAATTAACTCCTAGAATTTGAACATGTTGAAAAGAACAATGCAGAATATCACTTAAAAAAACAAAAACAACAACAAAAAAACAATGAAGGTAACCTAAGGCACCTGGATGGGACACTAGGCGAGATGGTAAGGGACCTGGGTTGGAGTTTCAACTCAGCCATACACTGGTAGTGAGACCTTACCTAAATCATGTCACTTAGCTTGTTTTTCCGTTTCTGTAAATTGGAGCTAATTATACATATCCTGTCTGTTTCACTGAGTTCTTGTGAGGATAAAATGAGATTGTATATGTGAAACTGATTTTTAAACTGTTCAATAAAGGCATTATTGGGATTATTAGTAAATTGAGTTTTCAGTCAACGTTAAAACACCAATCTGTCAGATAACATAGGGTCATCAGGTTAGAAGTACATATCAAAAAGTTGAATCACCATTGGAGAAGGGCTTTTAAAACAATATTGCTGTATTTATTGATAGTACCATCCAAAGGCCTTTTAAAAAGTAATCCCTTCCCCCATGTCCTTTTTCCCCCCTCTCTGTTAGTTGTGGGTGAAGAGGACCGTTCTCTAAAAGGTTTCTAAATGATGTTGATGTTAAAAAATATAGTATCACCATTTAACAGCCTTTTAAAGAACAGTCCCTAGTACAGTCTTTGTTAACAACTGAGGGAGGAAGGGACTATTTTTTCAAAGGCTTTTAGAGGATGTTGTTAAAAGAATATATAGTGACATCATTTAAAAGCCTTTTAAATAATAGTTCTTCTTCCCTCCCAATTGTAATGTCCTTGGCTTTCATTTATTTTGTACTACAAGCTGAAAATGGACATGCCAACATATTATTGGCCACGGCAGGCATTTGTTGGATGGAGAACGATGTATTGCTTTTAAAAAGGTCGCTGTCCAGAAATAAATCCAATTCTTTAAGAACATAGTACCATTTCTACACAGGATATTGCCCACCTACCTTATCATTGAGTTGTAGTATCTTTTGCTTGTTTTCTCTGAATTTATTGAAGAAGATATCATGAAAACAGGAAAGAAGTCTTAGGTAAGTCATTCCAAGATTTCCTGTGGTGTGAATATAGTCCTACCATCCATCCATCCACCGCTGCTTGAGTTAACTCTCCACTCAACTTACAACAAAACCTAACTTTAGCTCCTATTCTGTCTTTATTAAATTATTTATGCCCACTATTCCTCTCATTTTAGACTTTACTCCACCAGGAGATAGCAGTGGACACTTAGGGATCCTCTCCACATTCCACTCCCAATGACAGGACAATTTAAGTCAATCATTTAGTTTAAACACAAAGTCAGACAGCCAGTAAGCTTTGAGAAGATTAGCTCTGACTATCTTTCACATAAAAAAAGAACTAATTCCAGTGGTATAATCATAGGATATGAAACAATTTTCCGTCTCTTCTTGCGTTGAGTCTTTTCAGAAAACTGTCATTTTAAGAACAGGTATTCCTACACCTAAAACACTCTGATGAAAAAAAACACAAGCCTTTAAAAAGTCTAAAAGCACAGCCCTCCAAACATACTGTATTTCAATTCTAAATTTTAGTGTGCCCCTCATTTTTTGCCAGTCTTGCACACAGAACTCGCTTGTTAGCTCTTCATAATTAAGTCACAGTAAATCATCTGATTTAAAATATCAAATACTACCCCCCAACAAATCGTTCAGTTCAAGCCTCAATTTGTCCACACAATTCTTCCTGAACCTACTCCAGCCCATAATATTAGCCACATTTGATTTTGACATTTCCTATAATTTACTTTTCATATTATTACTTTTATGCATTTCATATTATAATGACCTTATTTTTACGCATTAGGTAAAAATTACCCAAGTGCTAAGCCGGGGCAATAATTTCTTTTGTTTTTTTTTGCATAATTTCTAAAAAAATATAAGTATTTTTTTTTTCACAAAAGGCTTATGCAGTGACTTGGTTTCGAAAGCTTTTTAGCTTCCAGCCCTTGAATGGGAAATGTCACCATGTCTGGCAGTAGTTTCTCATTCATTCCCCAAAAAACAGCACTGAAATACAAAAAAAATACACACACACACACACACACCTTTTGAATTGTGTTGCCTTAACAGCACAAGTGAGCTATTTGTGCCTAAATTATATTTGTGCCTAAATCATATTTGATATTTGATAGGAAACAGTTAAATATTTTAATATTTATTTTTAAGTATTTATTTTTGGGAGAGTGCAAGTGGGGGAGGGTCAAAGAGAGGGAGATAGAGGATCCAAACTGGGCTCTGTGCTGACAGGGTGACTGCAGCAAGCCTGATGTGGGGCTCGAACTCATGAACCATGAGATCATAACCTGAGCTGAAGTCGGATACTCAACCAACTAAGCCACACAGGTGCCCCTAAAATATTTTAAAAACTGAAAAAAACTTCATGTCATTTGAAATGTTTTCATGATCTATTGAGATAAATCAATGTTTCACTGAGAAATACTACCGTAATTTTGATTCTCATAAATGAAAGTTGGTAAGATATTGAAATAAAAATTCTAACTTAAAGAAACATCAAAAAGGTAACAATAGGAAGATATAAATATAGAAAATTTAATCTAACATGACTGATCTGAAATTTTAAATTTCTTTTAATTTGAGTGGTTATGACTAGAGTTTAAGTAAAACTGCCTGCTGTTTGGGGCGCCTGGGTGGCGCAGTCGGTTAAGCGTCCGACTTCAGCCAGGTCACGATCTCGCGGTCCGTGAGTGCGAGCCCCGCGTCAGGCTCTGGACTGATGGCTCAGAGCCTGGAGCCTGCTTCCGATTCTGTGTCTCCCTCTCTCTCTGCCCCTCCCCTGTTCATGCTCTGTCTGTCTCTGTCCCAAAAATAAATAAACGTTGAAAAAAAAAATTAAAAAAAAAAAAAAAAGTAAAACTGCCTGCTGCAAATAAGAATTGCTTGGTTGGGCAGCTGGTCATAAACTCCACAGCAGGGCTCCATCTGAATTCTAGAAATAATAGTGAGTGATCACCATGGTACAACCAATATCAAGATCAAAGAGGACATGCTTATGTGTGGTGCTGGGCTCTGGTTTTCCATCAGAATGATCTCCACGAATGCCCATGGCCCTACTCTTCCTCCCCTCTGCCATTTCACTGGTGAGGTATGAGTATCTGAGTCATTTTTCTCTTTACAGGTTCTACAAGTGAGGTGGTATACAGAATAATGGCCCCCAAAGATATCCAAGTCCTACCCCATAGAACCTATGAATATGTAACATGCATGATTAGGGGGAATTAAGGTTGCTAATCAGCTGATTTTGAGATGGGGAGATTCTCCTGATTATCCAGGTGGGCCAGGGTCATCATACAGGTCTTGTAAGGATAAGTTAAGGAGGAAGGAGAGTCAGTGTTAGAGTGACACAGTGTGAGTACAACTCCACCAGTCATTCTGTGGAAGATGGAAGGGGCCACGGAGCCAAGGAATGTGAGCAGTCTCTAAGAGTGGGGAAAAGTCAAGAAAAAGGATTCTGAGAGCCTTCAGAAAGAACACGGCCATGCTGATACCTTAATTTTAGCTCAGTGAGGCCCATTTTGGACTTCTGAACTGTAAGATAATAATCAATTTGCATTGTTAAAAGCTACCCAGTTTCTGGCAATGTATTACAGCAGCAATAAGAAACCAATAAAGGTAATTGTGATATCTAGTTAAAAATTACTGTTTCAAATTCTTGGGTCGTAAAACCTATCTGTGGAGTCTATGGTATGTTTGCATACATATTTCAATGGCTGATCTGTGGTTTGAGAGGCATCAAAAATTCTGCCTTCCCTATAGTATATTCTCACTGGATTTAAGTTTCAACTAGCAAAGCCACTAATAAATTTAAGTGGCTCTCAAACCTGGATAGTTATTTGTCACAATCATTTAGAGGACTGGTTTTTAAAAATTCCCTCTCCTAAATACCCCTGACATATTTTTAATGATCACATTGAGTTGGTTTTGATGCATTTGGTTAAATGATAGGTACTGAGAACCAATGAAAAACACAAAAGAGGAACTGTCTTCTAAAGGCTCCAATTTAACGTACTGCATATTATCTGAGACTATCTCTTAATCTTCTTTAGTTCTTATTTATAAGTCTTCCTGATAATAGATGCATATAGGAACATTTTATCTGAGTTCTACAGAAGCAAAAGGGGATTTTTTAAACTAGTAGTAGTCACAGACATTTGGCACAAAGCAGAGAAGTTTCAAAGGGGAAAAAGGAAAGAACAAGAAAAATATGAGAGGGTTTCGGTGGGGCAGAACAAGTTTAGGATAATGAAAACCTCGGTTAGGGAAAGAGAGTGGGTAGGTATTAAAAGAGCAATAATCCTAAAGAAACTCTCAAATGTTACATTTTTTTTCTAGAGCCATCTTTCTCTGAAACAAACACAATAAAAAAGTGAGATTTTTTAAAAGGTTATGTATACTATGTCTCCGGATCCAGATTCTTAAGCACTTTG